>NC_053389.1:812187283-812487283 GCF_905171765.1 Bufo bufo
CTGGTTACTACTATCAATAATTTATTATTCTAAAAAGGGGGGGGGAATAATTGTGGGGGCTACTACAGAGATAGCTTGAAGTGAATGGGGGCACCCCCGTAAATCGTGAGGGGGGGGGGGGGGGGGGGGGGGGGGGGGGGGGCGCAGTGTGGGACCTCCACTGATCATATATTGAAATCCTAGTGAGTGCAGCTCTGGAGTATAATATAGGATGTCTCCCTTCAAGGACCCTTTGGACCCGGGATTTAAATTATTAGGGTTCAGATAGCCGAACGGCTAATGGTTTCCCGTTTAAGGTCTAATATAAAATATAACATTTATAAGTATTCTTTAAAATTAACGGGAAGATAGAAAAGAAAGGTATCTAAAAATTAAAGTGCTCTTGTGCTTGGCGGCAGTATATACTTCTTTTATTAATTAATAGTTACTGCTTTTATTTGCAGTCTTTCCCATGATGTGTCTCTAACTCAATAAAGGAGCTACTATCCCCTGAAGACGCCACATCCGTGGTGAAACATGTCGGGGGAGCTGCAAGTTTAGGTTTTAGATTAGTGTAGTGTGCTTGGTGATCGGCCCCCGGTGCGCTGCAGACACTGGGCTAACCGATTAAGGGATAGAGTTACACATACTCATGTCACCCCGCTGCAGGGCTGACAGAGAGCTTACATCTCGTCACGATCCTATCAGACCGGAGGAGGTAAACATAATAGGATGAATCCCTCAGGACTGAGTTAGAGATACATCATGGGAAAGACTGCAAATAAAAGCAGTAACTATTAATTAATAAAAGAAGTATATACTGCCGCCAAGCACAAGAGCACTTTAATTTTTAGATACCTTTCTTTTCTATCTTCCCGTTAATTTTAAAGAATACTTAATAAATGTTATATTTTATATTAGACCTTAAACGGGAAACCATTAGCCGTTCGGCTATCTGAACCCTAATAATACAGATGTAACTGAGGATCAGTACAGGATAAGTAACGTATGTACACAGTGACTGCACCAGCAGAATAGTGAGTGCAGCTCTGGAGTATAATACAGGATGTAACTCAGGATCAGTACAGGATAAGTAATGTATGTACACAGTGACTGCACCAGCAGAATAGTGAGTGCAGCTCTGGAGTATAATACAGGATGTAACTGAGGATCAGTACAGGATAAGTAACGTATGTACACAGTGACTGCACCAGCAGAATAGTGAGTGCAGCTCTGGAGTATAATACAGGATGTAACTCAGGATCAGTACAGGATAAGTAACGTATGTACACAGTGACTGCACCAGCAGAATAGTGAGTGCAGCTCTGGAGTATAATACAGGATGTAACTCAGGATCAGTACAGGAGAAGTAATGTATGTACACAGTGACTGCACCAGCAGAATAGTGAGTGCAGCTCTGGGGTATAATACAGGATGTAACTCAGGATCAGTACAGGATAAGTAATGTATGTACACAGTGACTGCACCAGCAGAATAGTGAGTGCAGCTCTGGAGTATAATACAGGATGTAACTCAGGATCAGTACAGGATAAGTAATGTATGTACACAGTGACTGCACCAGCAGAATAGTGAGTGCAGCTCTGGAGTATAATACAGGATGTAACTCAGGATCAGTACAGGATAAGTAATGTATGCACACAGTGACTGCACCAGCAGAATAGTGAGTGCAGCTCTGGAGTATAATACAGGATGTAACTCAGGATCAGTACAGGATAAGTAATGTATGTACACAGTGACTGCACCAGCAGAATAGTGAGTGCAGCTCTGGAGTATAATACAGGATGTAACTCAGGATCAGTACAGGATAAGTAACGTATGTACACAGTGACTGCACCAGCAGAATAGTGAGTGCAGCTCTGGAGTATAATACAGGATGTAACTCAGGATCAGTACATAATAAGTAATGTATGTACACAGTGACTGCACCAGCAGAATAGTGAGTGCAGCTCTGAAGTATAATATAGGATGTAACTCAGGATCAGTACAGGATAAGTAACGTATGTACACAGTGACTGCACCAGCAGAATAGTGAGTGCAGCTCTGGAGTATAATACAGGATGTAACTCAGGATCAGTACAGGATAAGTAATGTATGTACACAGTGACTGCACCAGCAGAATAGTGAGTGCAGCTCTGGGGTATAATACAGGATGTAACTCAGGGTCAGTACAGGATAAGTAACGTATGTACACAGTGACTGCACCAGCAGAATAGTGAGTGCAGCTCTGGAGTATAATACAGGGTGTAACTTGGGATCAGTACAGGATAAGTAATGTATGTACACAGTGACTGCACCAGCAGAATAGTGAGTGCAGCTCTGGAGTATAATACAGGATGTGACTCAGGATCAGTACAGGATAAGTAATGTATGTACACAGTGACTCCACCAGCAGAATAGTGAGTGCAGCTCTGGAGTATAATACAGGATGTAACTCAGGATCAGTACAGGATAAGTAATGTATGTACACAGTGACTCCACCAGCAGAATAGTGAGTGCAGCTCTGGAGTATAATACAGGATGTGACTCAGGATCAGTACAGGATAAGTAATGTATGTATACAGTGACTCCACCAGCAGAATAGTGAGTGCAGCTCTGGAGTATAATACAGGATGTGACTCAGGATCAGTACAGGATAAGTAATGTAATGTATGTACACAGTGACTGCACCAGCAGAATAGTGAGTGCAGCTCTGTAGTATAATACAGGATGTAACTCAGGATCAGTACAGGATAAGTAATGTATGTACACAGTGACTGCACCAGCAGATTAGTGAGTGCAGCTCTGGAGTATAATACAGGATGTAACTCAGGATCAGTACAGGATAAGTAATGTATGTACACAGTGACTGCACCAGCAGAATAGTGAGTGCAGCTCTGGAGTATAATACAGGATGTAACTCAGGATCAGTACAGGATAAGTAATGTATGTACACAGTGACTGCACCAGCAAAATAGTGAGTGCAGCTCTAGAGTATAATACAGGATGTAACTCAGGATCAGTACAGGATAAGTAACGTATGTACACAGTGACTGCACCAGCAGAATAGTGAGTGCAGCTCTGGAGTATAATACAGGATGTAACTCAGGATCAGTACAGGATAATTAATATAGTGTATGTACACAGTGACTGCACCAGCAGAATAGTGAGTGCAGCTCTGGAGTATAATACAGGATGTGACTCAGGATCAGTACAGGATAAGTAATGTATGTACACAGTGACTGCACCAGCAGAATAGTGAGTGCAGCTCTGGAGTATAATACAGGATGTGACTCAGGATCAGTACAGGATAAGTAATGTATGTATACAGTGACTCCACCAGCAGAATAGTGAGTGCAGCTCTGGAGTATAATACAGGATGTGACTCAGGATCAGTACAGGATAAGTAATGTAATGTATGTACACAGTGACTGCACCAGCAGAATAGTGAGTGCAGCTCTGTAGTATAATACAGGATGTAACTCAGGATCAGTACAGGATAAGTAATGTATGTACACAGTGACTGCACCAGCAGATTAGTGAGTGCAGCTCTGGAGTATAATACAGGATGTAACTCAGGATCAGTACAGGATAAGTAATGTATGTACACAGTGACTGCACCAGCAGAATAGTGAGTGCAGCTCTGGAGTATAATACAGGATGTAACTCAGGATCAGTACAGGATAAGTAATGTATGTACACAGTGACTGCACCAGCAGAATAGTGAGTGCAGCTCTAGAGTATAATACAGGATGTAACTCAGGATCAGTACAGGATAAGTAACGTATGTACACAGTGACTGCACCAGCAGAATAGTGAGTGCAGCTCTGGAGTATAATACAGGATGTAACTCAGGATCAGTACAGGATAATTAATATAGTGTATGTACACAGTGACTGCACCAGCAGAATAGTGAGTGCAGCTCTGGAGTATAATACAGGATGTAACTCAGGATCAGTACAGGATAAGTAATGTATGTACACAGTGACTCCACCAGCAGAATAGTGAGTGCAGCTCTGGAGTATAATACAGGATGTAACTCAGGATCAGTACAGGATAAGTAATGTATGTACACAGTGACTCCACCAGCAGAATAGTGAGTGCAGCTCTGGAGTATAATACAGGATGTAACTCAGGATCAGTACAGGATAAGTAATGTAATGTACAGTCGTGGCCAAAAGTTTTGAGAATTACATAAATATTGGAAATTGGAAAAGTTGCTGCTTAAGTTTTTATAATAGCAATTTGCATATACTCCAGAATGTTATGAAGAGTGATCAGATGAATTGCATAGTCCTTCTTTGCCATGAAAATTAACTTAATCCCCAAAAAACCTTTCCACTGCATTTCATTGCTGTCATTAAAGGACCTGCTGAGATCATTTCAGTAATCGTCTTGTTAACTCAGGTGAGAATGTTGACGAGCACAAGGCTGGAGATCATTATGTCAGGCTGATTGGGTTAAAATGGCAGACTTGACATGTTAAAAGGAGGGTGATGCTTGAAATCATTGTTCTTCCATTGTTAACCATGGTGACCTGCAAAGAAACGCGTGCAGCCATCATTGCGTTGCATAAAAATGGCTTCACAGGCAAGGATATTGTGGCTACTAAGATTGCACCTCAATCAACAATTTATAGGATCATCAAGAACTTCAAGGAAAGAGGTTCAATTCTTGTTAAGAAGGCTTCAGGGCGTCCAAGAAAGTCCAGCAAGCGCCAGGATCGTCTCCTAAAGAGGATTCAGCTGCGGGATCGGAGTGCCACCAGTGCAGAGCTTGCTCAGGAATGGCAGCAGGCAGGTGTGAGCGCATCTGCACGCACAGTGAGGCCAAGACTTTTGGAAGATGGCCTGGTGTCAAGAAGGGCAGCAAAGAAGCCACTTCTCTCCAAAAAAAACATCAGGGACAGATTGATCTTCTGCAGAAAGTATGGTGAATGGACTGCTGAGGACTGGGGCAAAGTCATATTCTCCGGTGAAGCCTCTTTCCGATTGTTTGGGGCATCTGGAAAAAGGCTTGTCCGGAGAAGAAAAGGTGAGCGCTACCATCAGTCCTGTGTCATGCCAACAGTAATGCATCCTGAGACCATTCATGTGTGGGGTTGCTTCTCATCCAAGGGAGTGGGCTCACTCACAATTTTGCCCAAAAACACAGCCATGAATAAAGAATGGTACCAAAACACCCTCCAACAGCAACTTCTTCCAACAATCCAACAACAGTTCGGTGAAGAACAATGCATTTTCCAGCACGATGGAGCACCGTGCCATAAGGCAAAAGTGATAACTAAGTGGCTCGGGGACCAAAACGTTGACATTTTGGGTCCATGGCCTGGAAACTCCCCAGATCTTAATCCCATTGAGAACTTGTGGTCAATCCTCAAGAGGCGGGTGGACAAACAAAAACCCACTAATTCTGACAAACTCCAAGAAGTGATTATGAAAGAATGGGTTGCTATCAGTCAGGAATTGGCCCAGAAGTTGATTGAGAGCATGCCCAGTCGAATTGCAGAGGTCCTGAAAAAGAAGGGCCAACACTGCAAATACTGACTCTTTGCATAAATGTCATGTAATTGTCGATAAAAGCCTTTGAAACGTATGAAGTGCGTGTAATTATATTTCACTACATCACAGAAACAACTGAAACAAAGATCTAAAAGCAGTTTAGCAGCAAACTTTATGAAACTAATATTTTTGTCATTCTCAAAACTTTTGGCCACGACTGTATGTATGTACACAGTGACTCCACCAGCAGAATAGTGAGTGCAGCTCTGGAGTATAATACAGGATGTAACTCAGGATCAGTACAGGATAAGTAATGTATGTACACAGTGACTCCACCAGCAGAATAGTGAGTGCAGCTCTGGAGTATAATACAGGATGTAACTCAGGATCTGTACAGGATAAGTTATGTATGTACACAGTGACTGCACCAGCAGAATAGTGAGTGCAGCTCTGGAGTATAAAACAGGATGTAACTCAGGATCAGTACAGGATAAGTAATGTATGTACACAGTGACTGCACCAGCAGAATAGTGAGTGCAGCTCTGGAGCATAATACAGGATGTAACTCAGGATCAGTACAGGATAAGTAATGTATGTACAGAGTGACTGCACCAGCAGAATAGTGAGTGCAGCTCTGGAGTATAATACAGGATGTAACTCAGGATCAGTACAGGATAAGTAATGTAATGTATGTGCACAGTGACTGCACCAGCAGAATCGAGAGTGCAGCTCTGGAGTATAATACAGGATGTAACTCAGGATCAGTACAGGATAAGTAATGTATGTACACAGTGACTGTACCAGCAGAATAGTGAGTGCAGCTCTGGAGTATAATACAACATGTAACTCAGGATCAGTACAGGATAAGTAATGTATGTACACAGTGACTCCACCAGCAGAATAGTGAGTGCAGCTCTGGAGTATAATACAGGATGTAACTCAGGATCAGTACAGGATAAGTAATGTAATGTATGTGCACAGTGACTGCACCAGCAGAATAGTGAGTGCAGCTCTGGAGTGCTCAGTATGAGTACTGTGTAATCAAGGTAATATATGTAGACAGTGACAACTTGTAATGTAGAATAATATTTTTCTAAAATGGAGATTCTGTTTTATTTAGATCAGTAGTTCTCACTCTTCCCATACATACATTGTACATGTTTTCTCATAGATCAGTAATGTAATGTGGAGCTCACCTTGTTAATATCAGGGACCTCAAGAAATCTTTTTAGTTCACGGTGGTAAGTCATCCCAACATTATTCACTGAAACAAGAGGAAACATTGGTGGAGGTCTGTCCTGTATGGTGTCCTGTGGTTTCCCTACATTATGCATTACATTACATTATGTTGACTTGGTGCCCTCCATATGAAGAAATAGTGCCCCAACCAAGGCCTCTCAGGCAGCCAAGCTCAGTTAAAGGGGAGTTATCCAGGAAGAGCTGGATTCCTGGTATGAGACAATTTTCTTTTCCTTTTGTCTTTTTTCCAAAGAAGTATTATTTGGAGATTAAAGGGTTTCTACCACCAGAAATACCGTTATGTAGCTGACTGATATAGCGCTGCGCTAATGTCCGCACTACATAACCGTGTGTTTTTTACCTTTCTCCCTGTAGCCGTTTTTGTAAAATAAGCACTTTTATAATATGCTAATGAGCCTCTAGGTGCTATGTGGGCGTAGAATCAGCACCTAGAGGCTCCGTCCACTCACCCTTTATCCCGCCCAGGTCCCCTGTTCTCTCCACCCAGCTCCTCTTGATTGATGTCACTGTTCCCTGCATCGCTGACGAAATCCCGCGCCTGCACCGTTCACTATTGTATTCAGCGCAGGCGCAGTGAGTGAATGATGCGCTCCTGGTGCCGGATTCCTCACTGCGCCTGCTCCGACTACGTCACATTGAGGAAGCCGGCATCAGGAGAGCGGCCTTCACTCACTGCGCCTGCGCCGAATACAGAAGTGAACGGCGCAGACGCGCCTGCAGGGTGATACATTTAGTAAGCTGACCAGGGGGTCTGAGTACTCGGTGCAATCACTGAGGGGACTTGGGTGGCTAGGAAGTTCCGGGTCTGGACAGGCGGCAATCAATCGAAGTCAGTAAGGCCTCTTTCACACGGGTGTCCCGGATTTTCTATGGATGTGTCGCATGTGCATTGCGGGAAAACCACACGAGTAGGCACGCAGTTGCAGTCAGTTTTGACTGCGATTGCGTTCCAATGTTCAGTTTTTTCCGTGCGAGTGCAATGCGTTTTGCACGCGCGTGAGAAAAAAATGAATGTGGTACCCAGACCCGAACCCGGACTTCTTTACTGAAGTTCGGGTTTGGGTTAGGTGTTCTATTCATTTTATTATTTTCCCTTATAACATTTCTGTAAAGGAAAATAATAGCAATCTTAATACAGAATGCTTACTAAAATGTGGATTGAGGTGTTAAAAAATGAAAAAAATAAATAAAATTAATTCACCTCATCCTGTTGTTCGCGCAGCCGGCATCGTCTTCTTTCTTCATCTTTCAGGACCTGCAAAAAGGACCTTTGATTACGTAATCACGCTCACCACGTGGTGAGCGCGGTGATGTCAGCGCAGGTCCTGCTGAATAAAGATAGAAGATCCTTCTGACGTCACCGCGCTCACCACGTGGTGAGCGTGATTACGTAATCAAAGGTCCTTTTGCAGGTCCTGAAAGATGAAGAAAGAAGACGATGCCGGCTGCGCGAACAAGAGGAGGAGGGGAGTTAAAGCCACATTTTACTTTGCATTCTGTATTATTTTCTTTTATAACCATGTTATAAGGGGAAATAATACAGGGAATTTACTTTTATCAATTTACAAACATCATCTCCTATCAACCATGCGTGAAACTCGCATTGCATCCGCACTTGCTTGCGATTTTCACGCAACCCCATTCATTTCTATGGGGCCTGCATTGTGTGAAAAACGCAGAATATAGAGCACGCTGCGATTTTCACGCAACGCACAAGTGATGCGTGAAAATCACCGCTCATCTGCACAGCCCCATTGAAGTGAATGGGTCCCCAATGCGTTCACCTCACGCATTGCACCCGCACGGAATTCTCGCCCGTGTGAAAGGGGCATAAACGAGATCCGAGGTCAGGGGCAGGCGGCAAACAGGTATAGTTCATAAACAAGGTCAAAGGTCAGAGGCAGGCGGCAAACAGACAGAGACAAGCTAAAACCATGAGGCCGCTGCAATCCAGCCATAGGCTGGTGAGACAGAGGAGGTGTATGTGTCAGCACGGCGCGCAGGAGGGAACGAGGGAGCCCGGCGCCCCTGCGCGCGGTTAGGGGCAGCAGCGCCAGTACGGACCGCTGGGCTAACAACCAGGACATATATATAAACAGACATGGGTCTGATTCGTTATTAATTCTGGACAAACCAACTCTGCTCCAATTAGCCTATAAAGTGGTATATAACATCTCCTAGATTCATATCACAGTTTTATTTCACGGTATGTTTTTCTGACCCGTCAGAAGAACAGAAAACAAAACAAAAAAGGATCCTTTCTTTTAAGAATCCGTTATGCCCAATTTGCATCCATTTCAGCCGTTTCCATCTGAGATGTTATTTTAGATGCAAAAAAATAATAAAAATATCTTTCTGGAGGACTTTTTCTTCCATCTACATTAACGGATGCTCAAAATAAAGGGTCAGCTTTTGTTGTTTTCTGTTCTTCTGACGGATCAGAAGAACAGAAAACGATGATGTGAATCTACCCTTAGACTCACATGGGGTCATTTATGAAATCAGATATGTTAGTTTTGTGGAAGAAAACGTCACAAGTCATGGCAACTGCAACATTTCCATGGCAACCGCAAAATTTTGTGATCTTCACCACTTTTCACCGTGGTCTATGTTTAAGAGCTAAAAGTGAGATAAGACCTGGATTATGGCTCATTTCCTATGTGCGACTTTTGAAAAAGTCACAAAAAAGTCTCAACCCAGTTCATAAATTTGGTGAGGGCACACAAAGCAAAGCCAGACTTAAAACTGACATAAAAACAACCTTAAAAGGGTTTTCTGAGATTCTTATACTGATGTTCAGAGCAGCATCAACGTACCATGTAGACTTCCACAGGAATGCATCAGCCATCAGTGACCCCAGAACCACAGTGGTCATTAGATCAGTATTCAAATCAAAGTTGACGGCAGCATGTCCATTAGAAGATCTTTATTCTTAATGGAACCATAGAAAAATGTACAAAAAAGCCAAAGAAAGTGCAACGTTTCGACTACATAGTGCTCGGTATCGCAGCTCTGCCCCATTCACTTGAAAGGTGCTGAGCTGCTCCTTGGCCATGTGACAGATGAAAGTGTCATCACTCAGCCAAGGAAAAGCCGAGAGAAGGCTGTGGCACTCACAAGAACACCAGTGCCTTCTTAAACAGCTGATCGGCAGGGGTCCCGGGTGTCAGACCCCCACCGAGCAGATACTGATTATCTATCCAGAGAATAGGTCATTAATATAAAAATCTTGGAAAACCACTTTAAATGATAATTTACCCCCATATTTTTTCTAAAACGCCTCCCAAATAAACATGAGTTTAGAAGAGAGACGCACCTAAGCAATCTAATTTTCTATCCAGTGCAACTATAATATCCCACCCAAAATTATATTTCTCTCAATCAAGCATATAAGCTAGCTCTCCTTCCAGAAAGACAAAAGAACCATAATATCTTGAGAAAAATATATTTTTTGGGCTTATTGGCCTTGGGGAGTGCTCTTTGTGGTGCTCTTTATCATTAGGGAGACCAAGAAATATTCATAATGAGTATTGTATGCCAGGCAACACTGCTCTCGCTTTCTGGGAAGAATAGATGCCAATTTGCATATCTTAATTCTGCTGGCAGTAGACAGGATATACGCTGTTTTTGTCAGGCAAGCTAATTTGCATACCTTTTGGTTTCTGGGAAAGATATTCAAATTAGCTTTTCCTCCAAAGAAGAAAATAACACTAATTTTCTCTCATGTCAGCAAAATTAAGACGTGCAAATTTGCATATATTCTTCCAAGAAAGCAAGAGTAGTGTCTCCTGACATACAATACTCATCATGCATATTTTTTTGTCAAGGCAAGCCCTCTTTCCCCACTTTCTCTTAGGTCATGTGAGCATCCTTCTTTCTCCCCAGTGCTTTTTGCCACTGACATGTGCAGTAAAATGTCGCTGCTTGCTGTTTTACTGGATTCTTCCAAAATGAACCTGAAAAGCTTTGGTCTCAGATGTTGGATGAAATTTTGGAAAGTTTGTAACGAACCAGGTTCGTTATGAACTGGTATGCTTGTCTCTATTCTAGATGATTCCTGAGTTATGTGTGATAATGTTTTGGACAGAAGAGTCAACACATTGTTAGGACATTGGTAGAAAGAAACATTAGAATTTTGGCCCTATTTTATTTCAAAGGTTGTACCTAAAATTCCGATATCCAGGTCCTTTAAAGCCTTCTCCACCTTTGAATAAATCTCAGACCCTCCCATGAAGTCCACTTGGATGATCTTGGTTTTTTGGCTGCTCTGTTTCTCTGTGGATATAAGATACATATGAAGATTAGGGCTTTCTTATCGATATTCAATGTCTTGAGTAATTGTCAATATTGTATCTACTGTTGATGTTGACTTGGAATCAGGTGAGAACTTCTTGCCTCTCACCTATCTCCTGAGCAACTTTTTGTAGTTTCTCTACATTCCGGCTGATGAGGACAACATCGAAGCCTCTCATGGCCAACTACAGGGAAAACATAGAAGCATGAGACAGATATAAGAGATAGGTAATTAGACTGATAGACCACATGCTACTTACCTCCATCGCGTAGGCCTTCCCGATTCCATCTGTCGCTCCAGTTACCACTGGTGGAGAAGTGAACAGATCATAGTTATATGGAGTATACGTTGTATTTCAGTTGCTTATTTTCAGGATCTCTGCTTCAGTAAATGAAAGAATATATTACTTTAGTCCTTATTAATCACTTGAATATGGACACCCTAAACTACTGCCATAGCTGGAAGTTTTTACCATCCAGATTATGGGAGTGAAATGACTAGCGTAATGTGATTAAGTATTCATTTGTTTGACTGCGTGGACTTTCACCTATTACAATGAGTGTCTGGCACTAAGGATAATAAGACAGATAAGGACCTGATAGGGACTCTCTCTGACTGGCACCAATGTTGGGGATATACTAGGGGTACGCTTTTACTGACACCAATTCTGTGGACATAATAAGGGCGAGCACTGACTGGCACTGTTTTTTAGGACATATTGGGAGCGCTCTCCAACTGGCACTGTTATTGGAATCATAATTGAGGATCTCTGGCTGATACTAGATAATTACATGTTTTAGGTGCATGTGACATGGAAAGATATTGATAGAGTTTGTCCTTAGACAACACTATTTTAAGTTTCAAGGAACCGCTATGGGGGCAACATAACCCCCTCACTCATAGAAGTGTTTTTGCTAAAGGGAGCCGATGCAGGCCTTCATCAGTAACATGGATACCCTATATTGTCAACATCCTGTTTATATGGCAAGGTCCCAGTCAAGATTTAGATGTCTTCATTTACAATTAAATTTGAAATTTCCTGTCCATTTGGCTCCAGGAGAAGTATATAGTGGGCTCAGCATGCATGTTGGTACTTGCATCCCTGGATCCGATGAAAGCTGTAATGGCACCGGACGTGGTTAAAAGCAGAGTGTGGCTGTCATGGCCCATAAACAGGTAGGAACTAGTGTTAGGGACCACTCCATAGAGGCGACCTTGACGTGGTGAGTGGCTTATTACGCTTTGGCCAAATTGTACACCAATGCCTCATCCAGCATAGAGGCAGGGCAGAATGCTGGTTGCAGAGTGCTATTGCATTTGTGTTTTGCATCCCTATTAAAGTGTTTATTCAAACCATGTGATTATGAGAAATGGTTATGTGAGAGCAAAATCCAACAAGCAGAATTCTCCTTTGATCCTAACGGTATGTGAACCTTTTGATAACTTCCTTGTCATAGTTACCGATTATCAGCCCAATGGCAAAGCATAAATGTCATCTTTTAAAAATCGTGGCCAATTTTTTAAATAGACCCTGATTTGCCTGCTGGCCCTTCCCCTTTCCCCACCAATACCACGCCCCATTTTTTTAGACCTGGCGTGAGATTAGAAAAGTCGCAGTTTGCGACTGAAAAATCCTTGGGCCGGAAATACGCCTAATATAGATGTATTTCTGTAAATAAATGACCTCCAAAGAGTTCTACCATGCTTTTTTTTATATATGTACAGTACCATTTAAATTACAGTATCCCCTGCCGTCTCCACATTGTCAAGCTGTGAGTCCTACATCAATATCCTCCTCTGCCTCCTCATCCTCAACCTTGTCCTCAGCCTCTACTGCAGGCACAATTCGGAGTGCTCTTCCAGCATACCACCTGTGCAGAGCATGGTGGTGTCATGCTGTTCTGCACCTGGTTTACCTGGGCGAACAGAGTCACACCGGGGGGAGGAACTGCTCCACATGCTCCATCAAGAAATCGAATGCTGGCTGTCTCCTCGCCAACTGAAGATCAGAACCATAGTCACTGATAATGGGAAGAACATAGTGTCAGCGCTGTGTCAAGGAGGGCTGACCTATGTGCCCTACATGGCACACATCTTTAATCTGATTGTAAAGCAGTTCCTGATGTCTTCCACCCAACTGCTAGACATCCTGAAAATGGCTATGAAACTGTGCATGAAATTCAGCCTCTCTTACACTGCAAGGCATGCCCTCATTGAGCTGCAAAGGCAGAATAGCGTTCCCCAACATCGCCTGATATGCGACGTTTCCACCCATTGGAACTCCACCCTCCATATGTTGGACTGACTATATGAGCAGAGGAAGACCGTAAAAGATTTCTTGATGATGCAGGCTGACAGGAGAACTCCCTTGTGTAACTTCGACATTAGCCAGTGGCAGCTCATGCGTTACACCTGCCATTTGCTCAGGCCCTTTGAGGAGGCCACTTTATTTGTCAGTCGCCAGGACTACGAATGAGAATGATGTCATTCCACTCCACTTCCTGGAGCAGATGCTGATAAATCTGGCTGGCCAGGGGATAGGAGATGTGGTGCCTACATTGCATGGCCACCTGAGCCCTGTGGGGCTGAACTGGAGGAGGAGGACGTTCACACATAAGCAATGTATACAGAAATGGATGGTTTATCTGTACAAGTGACAGGAGAGGAGCAGGAGGAGCTGGAGGGTGATGAGGAAGGCCAGACAGATGACCCCGACACACCGTGGCAGTATGCAGTGGAGATGGAGGCAGGAAATCCCTACGAGTCCCTTGTGCAAATGGCAAGATGCATGCTGAGTTGCTTGTGTAATGACAGCTGTATTATCACCATTTGGCAGAGGGATGACTACTGGCTCTCTACCATGCTAGACCCTCGTGTGGAGTGGAGTGGTCCCGGCATGCATGCTGGTAACTGCTTTCCGTGGATATAATGGAGGCCATTTTGGCACCAAAAATGACAGAAATTCAGGCGGATCCAGCATGCATGTGGAACCTGCACTTTCTGAATTATATGATAGCCGTCATGGCACATAACAGGTAAAATTTAGTGTTAGGAACCCGTCTAACTAGAGATCGCCTTGACGTGCGGCAGACGGGCTCAAATAATTTTGTACAAAACGATTTGCCAAGCATCTCTAACTTATTAGTTCAGCATTTGCAATTATGATGCAATTTTGTACTTTATTTGGTTTGCAGTGAGCTGTTGCATTGCATGTTTTGTTTAACAGTCTTGTTCTCAGCCATAGCAACGTGCCCCTGCGCTTTGGGATGTGATGACTGACCCCCTTTTTCTTTGCAGCTTGTGCTGGAGGTGTGGCTACCTCCTTAGTCGTGCACTCCTGACCAGCTCGTCTGCCCCATAGGCTGATTTTAATTAGTGTTAGTATATAGCTTGGCCTGCTCCCCCTCACTCACTGAAGCCATTTGGCACCAGGAGAGAGATAGTGTGTGGACTCTCATTGCAGTCCTTGGTGACCTTTTGGCGCCGGGGGTGGTGTGGAGTGGGCCCGGCATGCATGCTGGTAACTGCTTTCCGTGGATATAATGGAGGTCATTTTGGCACCAAAAATGACAGAAATTCAGGCGGATCCAGCATGCATGTGGAACCTGCACTTTCTGAATTATATGATAGCCGTCATGGCACATAACAGGTAAAATTTAGTGTTAGGAACCCATCTAACTAGAGATCGCCTTGACGTGCGGCAGACGGGCTCAAATAATTTTGTACAAAACGATTTGCCAAGCATCTCTAACTTATTAGTATAGCATTTGCAATTATGATGCAATTTTGTACTTTATTTGGTTTCCAGTGAGCTGTTGCATTGCATGTTTTGTTTAACATGCTAGACCCTCGCTACCGGTCCAAAATGGGAGCCTTTTTTCTACCTGCTGAGAGGGAGGATAAACTCAACTACTATCGAGACATCCTATTTAGTCAGTTGGCCATTGCCTATGTGCGCCATCGCCCAACCTCACGAAGGTCTGACCAGGTGGGCCCTCTGCGCTTATGCTCCACTGCCATGAATGCTGGAGGACGGTTGTGGGGCAGGAGCAGCACCAGCTCCATCAGCAGCAACTTAAGACTAGATTCTCTAATGAGAGCTTTTCTTCACCCGCCTACTGAAGAAACCACCCACCAGCAGCAGGACATGGAGCAGAACCTGAACCAGCAGGTGGTGGCATACTTGGACTGCACTCTGCCACCCCACATCCAAGATCACCTGGACTACTGGGCAGCCAAACTTGATTTGTGGCCGCAACTAGCTGAGTTTGCCCTGGACAAGCTTTCCTGTCCGGCCAGTAGTGTGCCATCACCATAAATGTTTAGCGCAAGGAGAACTCGCCTTTCCACCCAAAATGTTAGAGACTAACCTCTGTAAAGATAAATCAGGCATGGATCAGCAAGGATTTCCACATGCCAGTGCATGTTTGCCACACCCAAACTTTGTGAAAAAGACCCATTTCTTCTGGCCATCTGCTTTAGTCTCTATTCTGATGCTGCCAACCGCCTGATGCCACACACCTGTTGCCTCTGCTGCCATCTTCTCTTACTGCCACCCACCATCTTGTGCTGTTACTACCACTGCTGTTCCCCCAACCCACCTCCCAACTTTGTGACTGGGTCACTATGTTGACTCATGTGGTTTCCACTTCACCAATCTGTGACTGGGCCACTGTGTTGACTACTCATGCGATTGCTATCTTACCACTCTGACTGGGCCACTATGTTGACTCCTCATGCGCTTGCCACCCTCAACACTCTGTGACAGGGCCTCTAGTGTTTCCGTTTGGCATTGTTGACATCACTATGTATTTTGCCCTTCTTCTGATCTGTCAGAAGGATGGAAAAATGAAAAACACTGTGCATCCTGTCTTTGCAACATCCATAAGGCCTGTATCACACAGCCCTTATTTTGCATCAGGATATGCTCATGATTTGGAAGCAAAAAGTAGGAGTGGGTACAAAACACAGAAGACATGCAAACATTCCAATCAAGTGTCATCTCTGGTTTGGATCTACTCCTGTTTTGTTTTTTTTGCCTTAGCGATACTGATGGATTACTGATCAAATGCTGGACATGTGAAGGAGGATGCTCAAAAGACAGGATCTGTTTTTTTGGGGGTTGTTCTTATGATGGATCAGAAAAAGGCCAAAATAAACAGTGATGTCAACACAAACTTGCAATGCACAGTATTTTACATCAATATACAGGCTCTCCGCAGCCGGGAAATAGCTGATTTTTAACATGCTTCGTCACAAAAAAATTTGGATCAAATTTTTGGGGGAAATTCGGCGATGCGTCCAAATTAAATTTTTGAAAACTTTGCTCATCTCTAGCTCTTAGGTAAGAGGGCAATAGGCGGCAACAGGTCTCCATTCATGGCACCTCCAGCACTGGAATAACTCTGGTCTCCTTAGCGAGGAGACCTTTCTGGGACCAGATTGCCCCTGGACTCATGAACAGTCTTTTGTCCATGCCCAACCTCCAGATCCTTGCTCCCTCTTACCCTGTCATGCCCCACTTTGACGATGTGCGGAGGTCAGCCAGGATAGCAGCACGAGTTTAATGTTGTTTTGGAGCCGTGCTGGATCCACCTCTCATCAGGTGCACTGGGTGGGGTCTTTAGTTTAAATAGCACACTGCCCAGTGTCCTGAGTGGATTATACAGTTCATTCTGGTCTGGGAAGCTTGGAGGGAAGGTTGGCTGTCAGTTCCTGCTCTCTGAGATAAGTGTCATTTCTAGTTCGGTTGTTTGTGTCTTCTATTCCATCCAGGTTCTGTGCAAGCAGACTGCTCCTATCTACCCACTTCACCATCTTAGGGAGTTCAGGGTTTTGTTAGCCCAGGCTGGAGGACACTAGCACACCTACCATCAAGGTTTGTCTGTGGGCTGAGCAGTGCAGGGAAAGAGGTCAGGGATAAGCTAGGAGGTGACCCTTCCCCTGTCTCTCGTCCAGAGCCTGGTTGGTGTGTTATCATTTGTACTAAGTGTACGTCCGCCGTGACATTATAATCCACCATACTGTGACGGCCATTGCTCAGCGCTTTTGTGATGGCGTCAATTGATGCACTGGTTGACCGCATGCAGGGTTTATCCCTAGAGGTTGCGGATCTGCGTAGTTCGGTCACACAGTGTCAGAGGGTGCTGGCAGCAGGTACAGGTCAAATTGTTGGGGAGCCTAAAGTCGCTCTTCCTGAGAAATTTACAGGGGGTACTGATGATTTTTTCCGCTTCAAAGAGTCATGTAAGTTGTACTTTAGATTGTGCCCATTTTCTTCAGGTAATGAAGATCAGAGGGTGGGTATCATCATTTCTTTGCTTAAAGGGGACGCGCAATCCTGGGCTTTTTCTCTGCCGCCCGGTTCTCCAGCCCTCCGGTCGGTGGAGGAATTTCTTGAAGCCCTGGGATTGATTTACGATGACCCAGATCGAGTTTCGATGGCGGAGTCGAGATTACGTAACTTACTACAGGGTAAACATACTGCTGAGGTTTACTGCACTGAGTTTAGGCGGTGGGCTACTGAGTCGAGGTGGAACGACCCCGCGTTACGTAGTCAGTTTTGTCAGGGGTTATCTGAAAGGTTGAAAGATGCCCTGGCTTTTCATGAATACCCAGATACTTTGGAGAATGCGATTTCTTTGGCTATACGTTTGGATAGACGTATCAGAGAGAGGTGTAAGGGTCCCTCTGTGCAGGGGATTCCTCCCGCGTGTGGTTTTGTTTCACCAGCTGCCCAGGGTGATATTGCTTGTTACTCTGGGGTAGGGGAAGAACCCATGCAGCTAGGTCAGATTACTGGCCATTCTGATAGTAGAAACTTTCGAAAAGTGCACAATCTATGTTTCTATTGTGGGAAGAAGGGTAATTTTATTTTTTCTTGTCCTTATGTTAAACCACAGGTAGAAGAGAAAAAAAAAACAAAAAAAAAAAAACTCCCCTCACACTTTGTTGTATGAATGGTGTGGTGGAGCAGACGAGTATGCAAGCTCCCTGCAGTTCCCGTTTTCTCCTTTCAGCTATGGTGGCGCTAGAGTCTAAAAATGTGTTTGTGGATGTTTTCCTTGATTGTGGTGCTGGGGTAAATTTAATTGACTTTCTTTTTCTTCAGGGCTTGGGACTAAGTACTTGCACGTTAGAGAACGAGATTCCAGTTTTTGCAATTGATTCTTCCCCTCTTTCTCAAAGGAGCCTTACTCACATTGTTCATGGTATTCATTTAAGGGTGGGTGATTCACATGCTGAGATTATTTCTTGTTTTGTCATGAAGGATTTGTCAGCTCCAATAGTGTTGGGGTTGCCATGGTTGTCTGGACATAACCCAATTATAGACTGGCAAGCAAGACAAATCATTGGTTGGAGCAAATTTTGTTCGGATAATTGTCTTGTCACATCTATCGCTGAAGTGTCCATTACGGCCTTGCCTCAGTATCTCTCAGATTTTTCGGATGTCTTTTCGGAGGGTGGGGCTCAGGAATTGCCCCCTCATCGAGACTATGATTGTCCAGTGAATCTCATTCCGGGGGCTAAATTGCCTAAGTCTCGGCTTTACAACCTCTCTCAACCTGAGAGAGAGGTCATGCGAAAGTATGTTGCCGAGAGTTTGGCAAAGGGTCATATCAGACCATCTAAGTCTCCAGTGGCAGTAGGTTTGTTCTTCGTAAAGAAGAAAGATGGATCACTGAGACCGTGTTTGGACTTTCGGGAGTTGAACCGTATTACAGTCCGGGATCCATATCCCCTGCCTTTGATCTCTGATCTTTTTGATCAGATTGTTGGAGCCAAGGTGTTCTCCAAGTTGGATTTGAGAGGAGCATACAATCTGATCAGGATCAAGGAGGGGGATGAGTGGAAAACAGCCTTCAATACGCACGAGGGTCATTTTGAGAACCTGGTAATGCCTTTTGGGTTGACGAATGCGCCAGCGGTAGTCAAACCCCTTACTGATTATGACCAAGAAGGGCGCTAATGTCTCTGTCTGGTCGGATGAGGCATTGCAGGCCTTTTCGGCTATTAAGGAGAGTTTTGCGTCTGCTCCTATTCTGGTGCAGCCGGATGTATCTCAGCCATTCGTGGTGGAGGTTGATACATCAGAGGTGGGGGTTGGGGCGGTGCTTTCGCAGGGTTCTTCTCCTGGCAAGTGGGTCCCGTGTGCCTTCTTCTCCAGGAAGCTCTCGGTCGCCGAGAGGAATTATGATGTTGGAGATAGGGAGTTGTTGGCGATCAAGTTGGCCTTTGAGGAATGGCGTCACTGGTTAGAGGGGGCATCCCACCCCGTTACGGTGTATACAGACCATAAGAATTTGGCCTACCTGCAATCTGCCAAGCGTCTGAATCCTAGACAGGCCAGATGGTCATTGTTTTTTACCAGGTTCAATTTCGTGGTTACCTTTCGCCCAGGGGCCAAGAATGTCAAGGCAGATGCCTTGTCTCGCAGCTTCCCTGGGGGAGGTGATTCAGAAGATCCAGCGCCTATTTTGGCGGATGGAGTGGTGGTCTCCGCTCTGTACCCTGAATTGGAGAAGGAGGTATTGGGAGCTCAGGAGGGGGCTCCTGGTTCGTGTCCCCCAGGGAAGTTGTTTGTTCCTGAGGGCCTACGATACAAGGTGTTCAAGGAACATCACAATACTGTTCTCGCGGGACATCCTGGTGGAAAGTCCACCTGTGATCTGGTGTCCCGGAGGTTCTGGTGGCCAGGGTTACGTAAGAGTATTGAGAATTATGTGACAGCTTGTGAAACCTGCGCTCGGTCAAAAGTTGCTCATACTCGACCGCCTGGTTCACTTCTTCCATTGTCTATTCCATCTCGTCCTTGGACGCATTTGTCCATGGACTTTATTACGGACCTGCCGAGTTCCTCCGGGAGAACAGTGATTTTGGTGGTAGTCGACCGTTTCAGTAAAATGGCTCACTTTATATCACTAACTAGTCTGCCTAACGCTAAGACTCTTGCGCAAATCTTTGTGGATAATATTGTGAAATTGCACGGTATTCCTTCGGATGTGGTCTCTGATAGGGGCACGCAGTTTGTCTCCAGGTTTTGGAGGGCGTTCTGCTCTCGGCTTGGCATTCAACTTTCTTTCTCGTCGGCTTTTCATCCACAGTCGAATGGTCAGACGGAGCGTACCAATCAAAACCTTGAGACCTACTTGAGGTGCTTTGTGGCTGAGAATCAGGAGGACTGGTCCTCATTCTTGTCCTTAGCAGAATTTGCGTTGAATAACCGTAGGCAGGAGTCCACGAGTAAGTCGCCATTTTTTGGCGCATACGGTTTCCATCCCCAGTTTGGTACCTTCTCTGGGTCTGGTTCGTCTGGGATGCCAGAGGAGGAGAGATTCTCTTCTGCCTTGTCCTCTATCTGGTGGAGGATTTAAGGGAATTTGGAGAAGATGGGTGAGAGGTATAAACGAATGGCTGACAGGAGATGTGTGACTGGTCCGGACCTGTGTGTGGGTGATCTGGTGTGGTTGTCCACTAAGTATATCAATTTGAGAGTGCCATCTTGGAAACTGGGTCCAAGATTTGTGGGCCCGTATAAGATTTCTGCGGTGATCAATCCGGTGGCGTTTCGGCTGGATCTTCCGCAGACTTGGAGGATCCATGATGTCTTTCACAGGTCTTTGCTAAAAAAGTATGTTAAACTGGTGGTACCATCGCCATTGCCTCCTCCTCCTGTTCTAGTCGAGGGAAACTTGGAGTTCGAGATCTCCAGGATTCTCGACTCGGGAGTTCTTCGGGGCTCCCTCCAGTACCTGGTGCACTGGAGGGGATACGGTCCTGAGGAGAGGATGTGGGTTCCGGCGTCTGATGTCAGCCAGCCGACTGGTGAGGGCCTGTCATAGGTCCCATCCGGATAAGGTTTGTCCAGGGTGTCCGGAGGTCACCCGTAGAAGGGGGGGTACTGTCATGCCCCACTTTGACGATGTGCGGAGGTCAGCCAGGATAGCAGCACGAGTTTAATGTTGTTTTGGAGCCGTGCTGGATCCGCCTCTCATCAGGTGCACTGGGTGGGGTCTTTAGTTTAAATAGCACACTGCCCAGTGTCCTGAGTGGATTATACAGTTCATTCTGGTCTGGGATACTTGAAGGGAAGGTTGGCTGTCAGTTCCTGCTCTCTGAGATAAGTGTCATTTCTAGTTCGGTTGTTTGTGTCTTCTATTCCATCCAGGTTCTGTGCGAGCAGACTGCTCCTATCTCCCCACTTCACCATCTTAGGGAGTTCAGGGTTTTCTTAGCCCAGGCTGGAGGACACTAGCACACCTACCATCTAGGTCTGCTGTGGGCTGAGCAGTGCAGGGAAAGAGGTCAGGGATAAGCTAGGAGGTGACCCTTCCCCTGTCTCTCGTCCAGAGCCTGGTTGGTGTGTTATCGTTTGTACTAAGTGTACGTCCGCCGTGACATACCCACAAATGTAACAAGTCTGGCATTCTGGGTGGTGTTGGTGCTGCAGGGACATCACGGAGATAGTTCTCAGTCACTAGGAGCCTTTCCACTAGGTTGATGAGCTGGTCAGAAGTTTTGAGGTCTCCATGTCCAACCCACCGTTGTAACTCCACAGGGAGGGCCCTACAGTAATGATCCACTAATACCTTTTCCACGATCTGGGCCAATGTAGAGGACTCAGGTTCCAGCTACTTTTGTACTAAATGGATGAGGTTGTACATCTAAGAACGGACAGGCTTGTCCATGGTGTAGCTCCAATTGTGGACACTCCTGGCACAAACAGCCGGTGTAACGCCCAAGCAAGCAAGGATCTCCACTTTTGGTTTGGCATAGTCCTGGACATCCTGCTCCCTGAGGTCATAGTAGGCCTTTTGCGGTTCATTGGAGAAAGGGCGCAATTACATCTGCCCTTACTGCTACTGGCAGTCTCTCTTCCTCCGCCACTATCTCAAACACAGTAAGGTAGGCCTCAATGTCGTCATCGGGTGTCATCTTTTGCAAAGCCCGCTGCACAGCCCTCCTCACATTAACAGTCTCTAGGGGACTTACCTCTACTCTTTGGGTTTGACCACAGCAGTCTCTCTAAGTGCAGCAATCTGGCAATTAGTTTCCTGCTGTTGTTCCTGTTGTTGCTGCACATTAGTCTGCTGCTGGACACGTAAAGCTTCTTCGTATCTCTTTTTATCCCCCAAATTGGCTGGCTGTTGGGCCTGTAAGGCTTCTTCATGTCACCTCTGCTGCTGCTCCATGGCCTGTTCATGCCTTAGGTTAGCCTGCACCATCAGCTTCATTATTTCCTCCATTGCACTTGATGGTCTTTGCATTGTAGCTGCAGTTTTCACCCAGGACATTAAAGCACAATATTTGTCATGTCATTGCCCCTAGCAAAATGCACGCATCCTCCACCAATTGTAGGTATCTGTACTAGTACTAGGGTTAGCAAAGACAGATTTTCACGGAGACAGCGCTTTCAAAGTCCAAACTGTGCTTTACTTGGTGACTTCAGCATAACAGAGCAGTATCCAAGTTGTAGCGCCACTTGGAGCAGTGAAGTTATAGCGCTAGCAAAATATAACATAAAGCAAAATAAATGCATGCCGGTCTGGGCTCTACCTTATACACAGGCGGTTCCTGTCTCACCACAGGGAAGATCAGGCTTCACTCAGTCTCATGGTCAGCCAGTCACCAGGGTCTAACCACACAGGTCCGCTCTCCATGCTTCATTCCCCCAGACTGGCATTCTGAAGTCTGCTTTATTTCCCTAGTGATGATCCCTACTGGTCTCACCTGGGATCACCTCGGGCTAGGGGAAAAACCTGTAATGGAGGAGTGTGGACTGGGAAATCCCTCTTCCAAAAGTATCTCCCAGTCCAAAGAAATCCAGCCCATCTAAACTTAAACAAGGAGTTCCAGTAGAATATGCTCTGCTGAAGCAAATGCATCTTTCTGGATTTCCTGGGTGAGATATACATGTCATGGTGTAGTAGTGTAATGTATATACTGGGTCTGTGCACCCCGTCCCCACTTACCTGCCCATCCTCCATACTTCTTCTTGAGGTTAGTCTTCCACCACCGGGAGAGTATATGGTTTTTGATCCCGATCAGCAGGGTCCACACCTGTTTCAGGACCAGATATGATAGAGCCAGGAGACCCAACAGGTGAAGCCATCGGTAGAACTGAGACTCCTCCATCTGATCTTCTGTGTGGTCCTGGGTGCTGCATGTGACTGCAGCTCTACACTTTCTCCTCTGGCTGACAACCAGTGATTACGTAACTTCTCCCTTGGAGCATGGGTCAGGACAGGCGGAGTCTTACAGGAATGTCATGTCATTAGTGGTAATCCTCAGTCTCTCCTCATTTCCTCACCTTTGTAGGGTTTTTATATTGTTTCAGGCATGGGGCGGTGTAATTCTCTGCAGTTTGCCTCCAGTTTAATGCCCTGCAAGAAGAAAACTTGTGTGGACACTCCTGTAGTTTTCACATTCCTTGGCAAAATGACATTATGAATAGTGTTGAGCGCGAATTTCAAATTGCGAATATTAATCGCGAATATCAGCACTTCGAGAATTCGTGAATATTTAGGATATAGTGATATATATTCGTAATTTTGAATATTCTAGATTTTTTTCCATCAGTAACCTCCCTTCTAGCTTGTGGGCCAATGAGAAGGCTGCAATGTCTTTGTCTGAGCTTAGCAACATCCCTAGCAACCAATAGGAAAGTTGCCTACCCCTTACTATATAAGAACCTCCCCAGCAGCCATTGTAGGCAGTATTTTGCAGATCTGAGAGAGAGAGCAGTGTCATTGCTGTGCTCTCTGCTTTCCTGTGTCATTACATTAGTTAGTTAGTTAGTTAGTTAGTTAGTTAGTTAGTTAGTTAGTTAGTTAGTTAGTTAGCTAAGGCTACCTTCACACTCGCGTTTGGTGCGGATCCGTCATAGATCTGCACAGACTGATCCGTTCAGATAATACAACCGTCTGCATCTGTTCAGAACGGATCCGTTTGTATTATCTGTAACATTGCCAAGACGGATCCGTCCTTAACTCCATTGAAAGTCAATGGAGGACGGATCCGTTTTCTATTGTGCCAGATTATGTCATAGAAAACGGATCCGTCCCCATTGACTTACATTGTGCGCCAGGACGGATCTGTTTGGCTCAGTTTCGTCAGACGGACACCAAAAAGCTGCAAGCAGCGTTTTGGTGTCCGTCTCCAGAGTGGACTGATCGGAGGCAAACTGATGCATTCTGAGCGGATACTTTTCCATTCAGAATGCATTAGGGCAAAACTGATCCGTTTTGGACCGCTGGGGAGAGCCCTGAACGGATCTCACAAACGGAAAGCCAAAATGCCAGTTGTTAGCCCAGCGGCCTGTGCCGGCGCCGCTGCCCCTATCAGCAGGCACGGGCGCCGGGCTCCCTCTTTTCCCTCCTGCCGCCCAGCTGACAAACATGGGCAGCAACTAACCTAACTCTGCTACATATGTTCCATGCCAGAGTTTCCTTCCTGCTGGAGACTTGCATTAGTGTTGAAGCTTGCATGGGTGTGTCTCTCTTCACCTAAGAGGCAACACACACACGCCCCCTGTCTCAGAAGCCTATGGCTGGATTGCAGCAGGTATTTAAAGGCGCTTCCTACTACAGGAAGTTGCCTGAGCAACCTCAGTGTCTAGCCTGTCTAATCCCTGTGCAAAGGTGCTTATCTTGTCTGCCTCCCTGTGTACTGAATCCTGCTATTGTACTCCTGGACTTTAGTTTCTGCCGCCTGCCTCTGACCACAGACTTCGTTTATGGACTTTGCCTGTTTGCCGCCTGCCCCTGACCTCGGATCTTGTTTGCTGACTTCGCTTGATTGCCGCCTGTCCTGACCCGTACCTCCAGGCCTCGTACGTCCCCTTGGTGCTTTCACCGAGCACTCTGACTCCCTGGTCAGCTGTATGTAGTGTACGGGGACTGTAATGCCCGTCACTACAAAAGTGTCACTTGGTGTGCTGTCGTCCCTCCTTAATTATGGGGAAGTTGGTATATGTCATCTTTATAAATTGTCATGTAATGCAATGCTATGTATTTCCCTGTTACTGTGACACTTGCATGTACAGGCCTGCTAGGGGTGTCATTCCAGCTTCTAGTCACTAGAGGGAGCTAGAGAGCCCTAGTATATATAAGGCCCAGTCAGGGAAGTGAAGGGGAGTCTAGTCTAAGTGTCTGTCTAAAGCTGCAGCCTGTAGTCTGAAGCTGGAGCTTAGACTATGTCAGAGACAAGTCCAGGCCTGAAGCCTGCGGACCAGGAGAGGGTATTGCAGTCCCTGTAACCGGGTTCCAAATCCAAGGAGAAGGTTCCCCTCCTGAATATATATATATGCAGAAGCAGGAAGACCACTGTTCAGAAGCTTCTAGAGTCTGAGGAAAGAGGGAGAGAGACAGAGGCAAAATCCAGAGAAGCAAGAGGTACTCAAGATAACAGAGGAGGTACTTTATAAAGCTAAAACCAAGGATATACGCCAGAGTTAAGGTATTGGGCCTTGGAGAAGATTTGCTATGTTCCAGGATCAGTCAGAGATAGAGTGCAAGCTCCTGTACTGCAAGTCCTGTGTGTTTAACACTCTGTAGTCACCTTGCTCAATCTATATTGCCTGCATCGACCGTATTGAAAAATCAACTGTATGCAAAGGAACTGTGCTTCCGTTAATGTCTCTATGAAAACTACTAAAGTTGGAGTTCTGTTTTAACATCACGGTGTTCCTCATTTATTCCTGCTATCAGCAAACGGCGTGCCACCGTTTAATTGGCACTGGCGTCACGAACATTTTCTACCATCACCTGCCCTTGCAGAGAGTCAGCCGTCTCAGGTTAGTGTCATTGCACTACTACACCCAGAAACTCTATTACACACAACTTGAGTACGCTGCACCTCTCTTTTGGCGTCACGAACAGGATACGCACGCTTTCTAGTGCAAGAAGCGTGAACTTTGTGCCTTATACAGTTGCCCTGTGACCAAAGTGACAAATTACCTGTTTTATTAAAGTGGACTTTGTGAACTGAAAATCCTACCCAAAGTGTGCCTAAAACCTCCAAAAAGCGCTGTACAGTGTTGCGCTATCAAGAGGAAGAAAAACGCCACATTGGAGTGTGGTTTTGTGGACTTTTTACAATCCTGCTTGCTGTCAGTGAATAGACAGCGTTTCTTGCTAAAGATGGCTGCTGAGGCTACTGAAATAACTGCTGCGTCATCTTCATCCCGAAAAGGCGGGAAAAATTGGCGCCTTTCTGAGGAAATAGCGGGAAGGAGTTCAAGGTCAGGCGCCACTGCTTATCTGGACATTTGCATGTCTGCCAGCATGGACACCGCCTTCCATATACTGGAATACCTGGGGGGCGGCCTCCCAGTGCAAGGGGAGGAGCTGGCTGATTTAATTGACGCGACCCTATCGCTCTCCAGAAAAGGATCGAGCATGTTGGAAAGTGAACAGAGCGTTGCTGCAGCGTCGGCACCTGACATACCAGAGATGTCTGATATTGGTGTAGAGCCAGAGGAGGCTCCACCGGCCTACTCTCCGGGACTGGAGAAACCCGCCTGCCGCCCAAGGGAGAAAGAACCAGAGCCCTGCTATGGCTCGTGGAGAGACTTCTTTCAGCCCTCTTTCAAATGGTCCTCACTCATGGCGGAGATCCGGGAGGCCGCAATAAAGCGAAATACCAAGACCAAGATCTACTATGAAGAGTTGACCAAGACAATTCATGAACGACACACCAACACCCAACCCCGCCTGGAAAGGAGAAAGGGAGTGGTGGTGTCCTTTGACAAAACCCGTGGCTACGGGTTCATCCAAGATTACCTGACTGGCAGAGACCTATATGTTAACCGAAGGTCTGTCAAGAGAGACTACCTCCCTTCCTATCGGCACAGCCTCCGCGAGGGAGAGGAAGTGGAGTTCACCCCTGCCAAGAGCCTGAGAGGCCCTTATGCCACTGCCGTGACCCGTCCCAAGCGAGAACCTGAGGACTGGGAGGCAGAAGAAGAAGACTACTCTGGCTGCGAGCGGGAACCGGAACGCTCTCCAGAGCCGGCCCATCACGCCTTCCAGGAGCGGAGCTCCTTCATTGGGCCTAACGTCTTCTGGCAGCCAACCGTGTTGGAAAAATGGGTGAGCCCTTACCCTTCCCCCGAGCTGCCTCGTCGGGAGAAGACCATGCAAGAGATGGAAAATCTAAAGGGACTTCGAAATACCTTTGAGAACATCCGTAGGGGTCGGAGACCCGATGCATCACCAGAACCTGCAGAGGCCGAGTCCGCGCCATCGGTGACTGTACCTGCGCCGGCGGCGCCAGCAGATGACCGCGACTCTGACACGGAGAGCATCGGTGAGCAGATTGTCCGGCTGGAGGAGAAGTTGCGGGAGCAGCGCAAGATCGCGACCGCCAGGATCCAGACGCCGCCAAAGGAGGACGAGGTAAGGGTGCCTGTCACCACCCGTAGAGTACCTTCTGCTGCCACCGCTCCGCCAGTGCCCCAAAGAAGACCCCCTGTTGCTGTGAATTGCTGCACAGAGCCCACCGGACCGCTTGAGGCGGCGGTAACCGCTCCAATCCATCCCACCATTATCATGCCGGGACCGGTACGGTCCACCCAAGGGTTTACCCCTAGGCCCATGGGGCCAATACCTATTAGGGGCCCCTTTACTCTGCAGCTGCCCCCTAACACCGTTATGTGGGCCCATCCTCCTGTAGAGGACTACTACAGGCCATATTTGCCAGCAGGGTCAAGTGATTATGATATGCCTCTGTAAACCAGCCTGCTAGGCCTTTTGATTTATTTCATCAATGAATGAGGGTATTAACCCTTCCAGGACAGGAGTCCTATGTTCCTGGTCGTTTGTGGCGACTGCCAGTTCATCCACGGCTCAGTGGTAGGTGTTGACCACTGAAGTAATAAAGCCAACAAAGCCAAGGTTGTTTCCAGGACCTCCTGCCTGCTTTTGCTACCCCCACGCCAAGTTGTGCCTGTTCCTTAGTTGCACCTTTTACCCTTCACCCCCTTTTCAGGTTGATCAGGGGTATTACAGCACTTGTTTTATATTCTACAATTTTATTGTGCAACTTTATATTAAGGAACCGTGCCCGGAGACAGACTCAAAAGGACCTGAGCCTCTGAGATTTTTGCTCTTTTAAAAGGAAATGTGCCCAGA
Organism: Bufo bufo; assembly: GCF_905171765.1. Lineage (NCBI taxonomy): Eukaryota > Metazoa > Chordata > Amphibia > Anura > Bufonidae > Bufo > Bufo bufo. Next base: position 812,215,447 of record NC_053389.1, read on the forward strand.
GATGGACTCCACCGCATGAGAGCCTCTGTGATTTATTAGGAAAATAACCTGGGTACGGACTCATGTTTGTTTTTTGAGCCTCCAAGAACTTTTATACTGTTTTATCTATTGTGCTGTTCTATCATGGACTTATTCATTGTCATGGACTATCCTGGTTATAATGTTACGCTGTGCCAGGTAAGGCCCAGTCAGGGAAGTGAAGGGGAGTCTAGTCTAAGTGTCTGTCTAAAGCTGCAGCCTGTAGTCTGAAGCTGGAGCTTAGACTATGTCAGAGACAAGTCCAGGCCTGAAGCCTGCGGACCAGGAGAGGGTATTGCAGTCCCTGTAACCGGGTTCCGAATCCAAGGAGAAGATTCCCCTCCTGAATATATATATATGCAGAAGCAGGAAGACCACTGTTCAGAAACTTCTAGAGTCTGAGGAAAGAGGGAGAGAGACAGAGGCAAAATCCAGAGAAGCAAGAGGTACTCAAGATAACAGAGGAGGTACTTTATAAAGCTAAAACCAAGGATATACGCCAGAGTTAAGGTATTGGGCCTTGGAGAAGATTTGCTATGTTCCAGGATCAGTCAGAGATAGAGTGCAAGCTCCTGTACTGCAAGTCCTGTGTGTTTAACACTCTGTAGTCACCTTGCTCAATCTGTATTGCCTGCATCGACCGTATTGAAAAATCAACTGTATGCAAAGGAACTGCGCTTCCGTTAATGTCTCTATGAAAACTACTAAAGTTGGAGTTCTGTTTTAACATCACGGTGTTCCTCATTTATTCCTGCTATCAGCAAACGGCGTGCCACCGTTTAATTGGCACTGGCGTCACGAACATTTTCTACCATCACCTGCCCTTGCAGAGAGTCAGCTGTCTCAGGTTAGTGTCATTGCACTACTACACCCAGAAACTCTATTACACACAACTTGAGTACGCTGCACCTCCTCTGTACGCTGGAGTGGCACCTGGCAGCTACCCTACGGCCCAAGCCTATCCCCACCATCAGGGGCTCTAGTGAATACCAGGTAGCTGCTTAGTTACGCCCCTCCGGAGTATACCCAGTCAGTGGCGCAGTGGGTCCACACCTGCTTGCATAACAGTATGCTCAGGCCATGGACCCCGCTGATCCGAACCTGCCCAGTAACATTGAGTTACACCAGGAGTTGGCCCAGCAGCGTGAGCGTCAGGATCAAATATTGTCCTACCAACGCAATATGAATATGCGTCTAAATGACCTGACATCTGCTAAACCAGAGTCATCAAGCTTCTCTGCCCAGGTTAATTCGGCTCCTGCTCAGTCCTCTTTCTACGTACCCGGATCTGGACCTCGTCTCTCTGCTCCTCCACGTTTCAACAGTGACCCTAAGCAGTGTCGGGGGTTCATAAATCAATGCACCCTTCGTTTTGAACTTTTGTCTCATCAATTTGCCTCAGAACGAGCCAAAGTGGCTTTTCTTATGTCACACCTTACTGGGGAGGCACTGGCCTGGATCAATCCCCTCTGGGAAAGGAACGACCCAGTCATAATGAATCTACAGGCCTTCCTAGAGGCCTTCCGCAAGGTGTTCGATGAGCCCGGACGCACCTCCTCCGCCACCTCCTCCCTACTGCGGTTGCGTCAAGGGAACCAATCTGTGGGCCGGTATGCAGTCCAGTACCGTACGCTAGCCTCTGAACTCAGCTGGAATAATGATGCACTTGTGGCCACCACCTTTTGGGAGGGCCTCTGTGGGAGAATTAAAGATGAATGGGCCAGACGGGATGTTCCTTCCACCCTGGATGACCTCATCTCCCTAGCTACTCGAATTGATTTACGGTTCCAAGAACGTGCCAGAGAAGTGGCATGTGAGAAGAAGCCTTGTCATCTGGCATCTTCCCTTCTGCAAGCCTCTAACCCTCAGCCTTCCATGTTGTCTGAAGTTCCTGAACCCATGCAGGTCGACCGAGTTAGGCTGTCTGAACAGGAACGTGATCACCGCCGTGCCAAAGGACTTTGTTTCTATTGTGGTGGTTCTGATCATGTGCTCCGTGCTTGTCCCCTGAAGCCGGGAAACTCCCGAGCCTAGGTTCCATTGGAGAGGCGGCTCTAGGTGAAGATAATTCCTCTCCACCCCTGACTCTGCCGGCAAACTTGTCGTTTGTAGATAATCGGTTCACGAAGACGGCTCTTCTGGATTCTGGATCAGCAGGAAACTTCCTGCAGCAAGCCATAGTGGATCAATATCGTATTCCAGTCCGACGCCTGAAGAGACCATTGATGGTGTCATCCGTCGATGGAAGGGCTCTATCTGAGTCCATACAATTTTGTACTGAACCTGTAAGACTACAGGTGCGAGCTCTACATACAGAAGAGATTTCATTCCTGGTTCTTCAAAGTCTTTCTCACCCTCTCCTTTTGGGGCTTCCATGGCTCCATACCCATGAACCTGTTCTTGATTGGAAGTCTGGAGAGGTGCTTCGTTGGGGACAGTACTGCCTTGGAAAGTGTCTTTCTCCTGTTCGGCCTGCTCGGTTACCCCGGGTACCACCAAATCTTGAAAATCTTCCTGCAGCATACCATGCCTATGCCGACATCTTTGATAAGAAGGAGGCTGAGACGTTACCTCCACACAGTCCTTATGATTGTCCAATTGATCTCATTCCTGGTTCTTCACCTCCCTGTGGTCACATTTATCCTCTGTCACCAGCCGAGACACAAGCCATGTACATTAAAGAAAATCTTGACAGAGGATTTATCTGGAAATCATCTTCTCCGGCTGGTGCTGGCTTCTTCTTTGTAAAGAAAAAAGATGGTTCTCTCCGCCCATGCATCAATTATAGGGGCCTAAATAAAATCACTATTAAGAACAAATACCCCTTTCCCCTTATTCCAGAGTTGTTTGACCGTATTCAGAGGAGCTAAAATCTTCTCCAAATTAGATCTGCGTAGGGCCTACAACTTGATCCGAATTTGTCAAGGGGACGAGTGGAACACTCGTGACGGTCACTATGAATATCTGGTGATGCCGGCTAAAAAAAAATTGTCTGTATGCCAAGTTTGAAAAATGTCTCTTCGAACAAACCTTGCTTCCATTTTTGGGGTACATAATATCTGATGCTGGTCTACAGATGGATCCTGAAAAGCTGTCTGCGATTTTGAAGTGGCCCCGTCCTTCTGGTTAAAAGGCTATTCAACGCTTCCTGGGGTTCGCCAACTACTACCGCCAGTTCGTGCCACACTTCTCTTCTTTGACAGCCCCCATCTCAGCCTTGACACGTAAAAGGGGCGAATCCCAAAAATTGGACTGCTGAGGCTGAATCAGCCTTCCAAGCCTTGAAACAGGCCTTCTCTGTGGCTCCAGTACTCCATCATCCTGATGCCAGTAAGCAATTTTTCTTGGAGGTGGATGCATCGTCTATTGGAGCTGGGGCGGTGCTTTCACAAAGATCTCCCTCAGGTAAGATGACATCATGTGGCTTCTTCTCCAGGGCCTTCTCCGCTCCGGAGCGCAACTACTCGATCGGGGACAGAGAGTTGTTGGCCATAAAAATGGCATTGGAGGAATGGTGATACCTTCTGGAGGGAGCCAGTCATCCGGTAGTGATCTGTACTGAGCACAAGAATCTCACCTACCTACAGTCTGCACAGAAACTTAATCCACACCAAGCTCGATGGTCCTTCTTCTTTGCTCATTTTGATTTTGGTCTTTACTTTCGTGCTGCAGATAAGAACATCAAAGCAGATGCTCTTTCAAGATTCTTTGATTCCACTGACCAGGAGGAGGAGCCCCAATTCATCATTGATCCCGCTAAAATCTCGGCCTGTCCAGTCAAGCTATCCGAAATTCCTCCTGGAAAAACCTTTGTTTCAGAATCTCTCAGAAAGCGAATCTTACTATGGTGTCAGAGAAAGACCTTCAGGTTCATTGCACAGCGGTACTGGTGGCCAACCATGCGACAAGACATCCTAGAATTTGTAGCTGCTTGTCCATCCTGCGCGCAAAATAAAACTTCCAAACAGCGTCCAGCCGGCCTTCTGCTTCCCCTTCCAGTTCCTGAGGTTCCCTGGCAACAAATAGCCATGGACTTTATCACAGATCTACCCACGTCCTTCGGTTGTTCTGTAATTTGGGTAGTGGTTGCCGCCTGCTCCTGACCTCGGATCTTGTTTGCTGACTTCGCTTGATTGCCGCCTGTCCTGACTAGTACCTTCGGGCCTCTTACGTCCCCTTGGTGCTTGCACCGAGCACTCTGACCCCCTAGTCAGCTGCCACTGACTTGGGGACTACTCTGGAGTGGCACCTGGCAGCTACCCTACGGCCCAAGCCTATCCCCACCATCAGGGGGTCTAGTGAATACCAGGTAGCTGCTTAGTTACGCCCCTCCGGAGTATACCCAGTCAGTCGGTCCACACCGCTTGCATAACACCAGTGTGAAAGTAGCCTTATACGGTTATATATAATACAGATAGTTAGTGGGAGATAGTCAGTGTAGGTTATATCCTGATATAGTGTAGCTGATAGGTTCTGCTGTCCATACATGCATAGTGCTGTGATGTCACAAGTTCAAAACAATACTTAGTGCACCAATCACTAATAAGTAGTCAGACATGTTAAAATGTGAAGTTGCACGTATTGCGCCAAAATATTCACATCATTAGTGCCAGGTTTGCAATCGCAAATATATTGGAGCACTCTATCTGCTGTAGGAAAGCACAAGGGGCCGTCATTGACGGAAGATATGTGTCACCGAGGTTCCTGGTCTCGGTGAGGTAAGAGCCGGTAATTTTAAGTGTCATCGGCAGCTAGTGCTGACTGACACTATTGGTTATTTAGTGTGGCTGTAAAGCCAATCCGGCCCGGGTCTTACTGGGAGCAGCCAAAGTGCAGGGTGGGTGGCTATTCCCCATGTTCCAGGCCAGGTTTTGGTTAGGGATAGAAAACCCAGCCAGCAATCTCAGCTGGGTGTGGATTATTCTCCATTTCACAGTGAAGCTGTGGAGTCTCTGTGGTTTGGGATCTGCATGATGTGTGACTTACTAAAGGGCTGAGACCCGCATTACTGGGAAGCAGGGCCTAAAGCCTGTTGGGGACTGCTACTGCCAAAACCGCTGACAAGGTGAATGCTTTTTGTTCTGTGGACTTGCCATGGTGTGAATGAACACCAAGACGACGAACTGGCATTTTTGTTTGGCCTCATGCACACGACCGTGGTGTGTTTTGTGGTCCGCAAACCGCGGAACGGCACAGACAGCCTTCAATATAAATGCCTATTCTTGTCTGCAAAGCGCGGACAAGAATTGGACATGTTATATTTTCTTAGCGGGGCCACGGAACGGAGCAATGGATGTGGACAGCACACGGAGTGCTGTCCGCATCTTTTGCGGCCCCATTGAAGTGAATGGGTCCACATCCGAGCTGCCAAAACGGCGGCTCGGATGCGGACCAAAACAACGTCCGTGTGCATGAGGCCTTTTTGTGTGAATAAACACTGCACTGTTTAAGTCAAAGACTTTGTTTTTGACTCTGTACTGCGTCCGCTAATCTGCCTACCAGAGCGAATCCCCACACTGCATATAAAGCTATTGTAATGTTCTGCCGTGCCGACCATTTTCTCCAGTCTCAGGAAACTTCTAGCAGCCTGAAAAACGTAGCTATATTGACCCACGCTTATATTTCACGTGCATTACACAAATATTACATTGCCGATTTTTCGCGATCGAGAAAATAATCTCGTATTTGCGAATTCGTGAATATATGACGAATATTCTATCAAATATTCGCGAAATATCGCAAATTAGAATATTGCCCCTGCCGCTCATCACTAATTATGAATGCAAGAGACGCTTCCAAATAACTCGCCCTAAAGGTCACTAAACAGTGCCAGGCAGGGGGTGGGTTATGGAAATCTCCAATTACGGGCGAGTTCTCATCATTAGGCCTATTGCACACGACCGTATGGCTTTTTCAGTGTTTTGCTGTCCGTTTTTCACGGATCCGTTGTTCCGTTTTTTGTTTCCGTTGTGTTTCCGTTTTTGTTCCGTTTTTCCGTTCCGTTTTTCCGTATGGCATATACAGTATACAGTAATTACATAGATAAAATTGGGCTGGGCATAACATTTTCAATAGATGGTTCAGCAAAAAAACGGAACGAAAACGGAAGACATACGGATGCATTTCCGTATGTGTTCCGTTTTTTTTGCGGACCCATTGACTTGAATGGAGCCACGAAACGTGATTTGCGGGCAATAATAGGACATGTTCTATGTTAAAACGGAACGGAAAAACGGAAATACGGAAACGGAATGCATACGGAGTACATTCCATTTTTTTTGCGGAACCATTGAAATGAATGGTTCCGTATACGGAACGCAAAAAACGGCCAGTAAACAGGGGGAAAAAAAACGGCCGTGTGCAGGAGGCCTTATTCGCCTATCTTTTATTAAAAGCATCCTTTAAAAATAACGCATACTTTATTAAGAAATGAACAACCAATGGATTTGTTTTTGTCCGTTATTTCCACTGGTCCATCCACATGATCCATGAAAATAACAGATTGAAGTGCCCGTTGTGATCCTATTATTTTAGTTTTTTTCTTTTTTTAACGGATCTCTTTTTATTTCCTCTTCCATACCTATATATGCAGGTTTTTACATTGGGATTTTGATGTTTTTGGGGAACATATGCTGACAGAAACCATGTTACTTGTCCATCTGATATTTGCTCCTTATGCATGCCGAACCCACACTATAATATACCTCTTTGGTGCCGGCCTCCATTTTGTTCAAGGAATGCAGGTTCCACTAGCATGCTGAGCCCACTCTGTATTCCACCTTACCTGGTGCCAAATGGCCTCCAATACATACAGGGAGAGAAGGCTACAGCTTTATAGGTATACTAATTCAAATCAGCCTATAGGGCAGACAGGTTAATCAGGAGTGCACGACCAACAGAGTCAGCCACACCTCCAATACAAACTGCAAAGAAAAATTGGGCCATGGCTGAAAGCACAAAGGCAAAAAAAAACATACAATGCAACAGCACTCTGCAAACCAAATAAAGTACAATAATGCCAAAATAATAGAAAATATTCTGGTGCTAATGTTACGCTAATAAATTTGAGATGGTTGGAAAATCATTTTGTACAAAATTATTTGGGCCCGTCTGCCAAACGTCAGGGCGATCTCAGTAATACAGGAACCTAACACTAAATACCACATTAACTGGTGCCATAATGGCCTCCATTACATTCAGGGAATGCAGCTTCCACATGCATGCATTATTTTCAGTGACTTCATGTTTGGATGTAATGTAATAGTTATATTTTGTGTTCACAGAAGAAGAAAAGATAATATGCCTTTAAGATTCATTATATAATTTAAGGTAAGCTCAATGACACAACAGAAAGCATAGAGTTAAACTGTTGTTACTGGGCAGGAGTCTTGACCAATCCTAGCCAGCCTCACACAGCCCAGGAGTTTTTACCAATCACAGCCAGCCTCACACACAGCAGGAGTTTTGACCAATCACAGCCAGCCTCACACACAGCCTGTGTGGGGAAATACCCCTAGCAGGAGCTGCTAGAATCATTACACCAGAGGAGAGAAGCTGAACAGACATTCACTGCACTAAGAGCTGTGTTTTATGGAAGCAGAGAGGCCAAAATAGGTATTTAGAACAGTTACCGTATTTTTCGCTTTATAAGACGCACCTGTTTATAAGACGCACCTAGGTTTTTGAGGAGGAAAATGAGAAAATAAATATTTTTAACCAAAAGGTGTGCTTTTGGTGGGTTTTGAACTAATGGTGGTCTGTGGATGACACTATTATGGGTGATCTGTGGATGACACTTCTATGGAGGGGATCTGTGGATGACGCACTGTTATGAGGGATCTATGGATGACACTGTTATGTGAATATACCCCCATCATCCTAGAGAATACACTGATGTACTGTAGGTACTGTACATTGGTGTATTCTCAAGGATGAGGGGAGTTATAGTCAGATTAAATAGAAACACTATCCAGGGACTGTTCTGTAATTGGCATGTGTTTATATTAAATATGACTATGACCCCCCTCATCCATAGAAATCCACTCATATACTGCAGCACATGCGTGGATTCCTATGGATGAGGGGGGTTATAGTCATATTTAATATAAACACATGACAATTACAGAACAGTCCCTGGACAGTGCTTATATTAAATATGACTATAACCCCCCTCATCCATAGGAATCCACTCATATACTGCAGTATCTGGGTGGATACCTATGGATGAGGGGGGAGTGGGGAAGGGGGGGGGGGGTTGTCGTCATAGATGACACATTTGCAGTCATTTTTATATTGCCCTGAGCTCCACTCACCCGGGGACTGGGTACAGAAAACCGCTGTACACAGCAGGAGCAGAGCTGGTACAGCGGGAAGGTGGAAGGAAGCTGATGGAGGTGAGGGCAGCACCACTGCGCTCACCACTAATCAGCAGGACTAAAGAAGTGCGGGTGTCATGCCCCACTCTGACGATGTGCGGAGGTCAGCCAGGATTGCAGCACGAGTCTAGTAGTTGTTTTGATGCTGTGCTGGATCCGCCCCTCATCAGGTGCACTGGGTGGAGTCATTAGTTTAAATAGTCTCCAGCCAAGGTGCTCTGAGCGGATTATACTCTTCATTGTGGTCTTGGAAGGAAGGTTGGCTGTTTGTTCCTGCTCTCAGCAGATAAGTGTATTTTCTTGTTTGGTTGTTTATGTCATCTTACCCATCCAGGTTCTGTGCGAGCTGGCAGCTCCTTTCTCCCCACTTCACCATCTCAGGGAGTTCAGGGTTCTGTTAGTTTAGGCTGGTGGACACAGCAAATCTACCATCAAGGTTTGGTCTGTGGGCTGAGCATTGTAGGGAAAGAGGTCAGGGATAAATTAGGAGGTGACCCTTCCCCCGTCTCTCGTCCAGAGCCTGGTTGGTGTTATCTGTTTTACTGTGCACGTCCGCCGTGACAGCGGGCTGGCGGCAGCAGAGTACATTCATTGGAGCTGCAAGCCCGCCCAACGGTTTACTGTATAATCTCTAACTTCATTCACCTTCTCCTGGTACGGAGATTTCAGAGACTTCCACTTGTGTTTTACCTCTTCTACCTCTTGAATCAGTAACTCTGGGCTTGTCTCCTCCGTTTTGACAATGTCCGCTTGAATTCAGGAAGGAAGCTGGCTGCACAGCATCTTCTGCTTTCTGCATCGCTCCATGGAATCATCCACCAGGACTTTGGCTGGGATCTCGCCATCACCTTCTTCTTTACACCGCACGTCCAGACAAGTAGTTCGGGAGCAGGAAGCAGTGACAGGATGGCGGAGGGCTTTTGGATTCCCTCTCTAACCGCCCTTGTCTGGAGTCTGGACGTGCGGCGTAAAGAAGGTGATGCGAGATCCCAGCCAGTCCTGGTGGATGATTCCATGGAGCGACGCAGAAAGCATTAGATGCTGTGCAGCCAGCTGCAAGTCCTGCACTTCTTTCCTGAATTCATACAAGAAGCGGACATTGTCAAAAGGGAGGAGACAAGCCCAGAGTTACTGATTCAAGAGGTAAAACAGAAGTGGAAGTCTCTGAACTAGGAGAAAAATTCAGTTCGGTTTACTATAATAGCGGGCGGGCTGGCAGCAGCGGAGCACAATAAGTGGTGAAGCTGCCAGCCCGACAATCCCTGGTGCAGTCTTGTTAAGGAAGCGCGGGCTAGCGGAAGAAGCCTTTAGTGAAGCCGCCAGCCCGCCCAACAGTTTAATGGCAGGCTCAGGAGTTGTTAGTGAGAGCTCCTGAGCCACCTAATTTTAGTTCTATTCGTTTTATAAGACGCAGTGACTTTTCCCCTCCACTTTGGAGGGAAAAAAAAGTGCGTCTTATAAAACGAAAAATACGGTATATAATGTTTCTATTGTTAATGTAGTGATTATAACTGTATACTGAACCAGTTATATGTGTGTTTACTTATAGTTCCACCAATTGCAAACTACAAAGTTCACAATTCAAATTCCATATTGCAATATAAATTGCATACAACCATACCAGATCCTACTCAACCAATCAGCAAATAGTCACTGCTAACTGCATACTGCAAATTGCGACCAAATTCAGCAAGTAGAACTATTGGTTAACCTAAGATATACCTCTCAGAGATCATAAAGTGCTTAAATAACTTAAAGTGAGAGTACAGATACTCAAGAGAGAAATGTATCCACCATTTTGTGTTGAATGACAAGATTTAACAGTTGAACCACCATCTTATGCATACCGCCATTTTATGATACTTTATTCAATATGTGTTTTGTACATGGACTATCTGCTGCGGAGGCGGCAGTGTTAGATGAAGAAAAGTTGAAGTTAATAAAGAAGTTATTTCAAGCATTTGGTGAGCTCTTTAAACCTACTGTTTCCATAGAACGGCGCTAGAGGAATTACAGAGTAGCAGTCTGGTAAGACTAAAAGTCAGAGACATCGAAATTCTTCTAATGCCACAGCGCAAAAGGCACTTCATAGAGCTGCGCCTGCCACGGTGTTCTCTGTGCCAAATATGTTCCATAAGGGCTGGTTTACACTGATTTTGGCATGTTTCTGCCCCAAAATGAGCTTTAAAAAATACCTCAAAACAGCCCCTATTTATTTTTACAGGAAGCAGCACTTGGCATGTGGAAAAAGGAAGCAGCGACCTCTCTCTTGGGGAGGAGTCCTCTCTGAATCTCCCATGGTGTGAGGAAAAGGGGTCTAACTAGTAGAATATATTCTGTGTTATGGGATTTTATGAATTTGTGAGGTTTTTATGTCCTTCACCTCATTGTGTAATATTCTCCTCAGCATTATTAGGGAAGTGATCACGTAGGCCTCCGCCTACCTAGTAGCATGTATGTTCTGTAATGTGATTCTGTCACATTTCCAGTGCTATAATTTTGTAATGAATCTTATAAGATGGTCCAGTTGAGTCTGGAAAGCTGTGTGGGGACACATATCTCCTGTTGTAATCCAATTAGCGCCGGCCTGGAGGCCCGCACCAGATCAAGAATCAGTGTGGGCTTTTACACCAGCCGATTCTGCAGGCGATTCCGGGGGAAGCGTTCTTTCCCGGCAATTTCCTGCTCGCTAGTAGAAGAGACCACTGCTATTACATGCAGAGATCTCTTCCACAGTATGGGGAGTAGCGATCATTACTGCCATTGTTCGTCCCCATGCTGACTAGGTATTTGCCGGCAGCAGATCCTGATTAGACGGCAAAATCTGCCTCCAGCAAACAGTGATCGTTCAGCATGCCAAAAGATCATGATTGCCCAATGAACGAGCAGCAGTATTAGACTGCCAGATCATCGCTAATGAGCCTTACTACAAACGCTCGTTAGCGAAAATCTGCCAGTGTAACGGCTCATTCAGACGTCTGTATCATTTTTTGCGGTCCGCAAATTGCAAATCCGCAAACTACAGATACCGGCCGTGTGCGTTACTCATTTATGGCCGGTACCCGTAGAACGTACACAGCAGGTATCCGTGTTTTGCAAATCCGCAAAACACTATGGTTGTCTGAATGCGCCCTAACAGGTAAAGAAATCATAAGCTGTAAATCATTCCTGTTAAAGGGATTGTCTCATCTGAGACAATAGGGGCATATCGCTGGGACCCACACCTATATCGAGAATGGAGCGAGGAAGGTGGTGGCTGGAGAACCCCAGGTACCACCAATCGCTCTCCCTGTAGTACTGAATAGGAGCACACCGCGCTTGCGCGGCCACCGCTCCCATTCATTTTTTATGGGGCCAATGGAAGTAGCCGAGCCAGCGCTTGGCTATTTTTGACGGCCCTAAAGAAGTGAATGGAGGGCAGCTTTGCCGGAGTGAGCATGAACAGAGAAGTGCCTTCCCAGAAGGCTGGGCCAAAATGGAGGGAGTCGCCTCCTCAGCCAATCCCATAAAAATACGTGATTGTGGACATTCAAGTGGACACAAGCCGGGGACCCGATGAAATTGGGCTGTGTACGCTTCTCTCCCTGTCCCTGGGAACGGAAAAGGCCCTTACCAGCCACCCGCTAAGTATTAATTTTTTAATTACAAAAAATATTTTTCTGTCACTCTTATGACAATAGCACGTGCTCAGTATCGTCTTGTTTGTGTGGACACTGTTGCCTATGGTAGAACTAATGATTCCAAAGTGTTCAAGCCCTCTGCAACGGGTCACAGAGTGCATGGTAATAACTTTGGTTTTCCTGAAACCAGACCTTTACCTGGTGAAGTAGCTGTGTTTGTGGTGGCCCCAATGCTATGCTGGGTCCCCCTGACACTGTCGAGGTGTCACTACATGTTGCTGCACTCCGGAAGGGTTGGTAAGGGGTGGTGCACCCCAATGGGAAATAAGTCCAGAGAGTCGGGGTCTGCAGTAACCAGGGTGCTTCTTTACTGCAGGGATTCAGGTGCAAAACAATACAGGCGAGGCATAGGGCTGGCTTCTCCAGTCTCCTCCCTGGAGGAAGAAGGGTGTGATGCTGAGGAAAGGCCTGAGCTAGTTGTCCTTCTCTCTCTCAAAAGGCTGGTACCCTCAACAAATCAATGGTGGTCTACAGTCTGTGGCTCAGTCATCTGACTGGCTCCCTGGTCACAGAACTGGTGACTCAGAGTCTGTTGCAGAGTATACCATCTTCTTCTGGTCACTTATACAGTCTGGAAGAGTCTCTTTTACTAAGCAATGGTCCTTATCTGCAGACAACTAGGGGCTCTGACTGCTGTCCTTATATACAGTTGTTATCTGTACTAGAACCTTCTAGTGGGAGGGGTGGAGTGGAGAAACATAGCCTAAACAGAAAAAATGCTACAATTTTAGTCTGTCATAGACACGTATAGTGTTTCAATGCAAGGCTATGGAAATGACTAACCAGTTTTTCCAGACATAAACAACAGAGCTAAACCAGACAGTCAGAAGGTCATTTACGATATAAAGCGGCCTGCCCCGCTTCAAGTGTCCTGTCAGAAAGGACCTTCAGTGCAGCAGGAGGCATTGTCACTGAGAAGAGAAGTCACCTAGGTCAAAAAAGTCTAGATTACCTCACCTTTATTAAGATGAATGAGGGATGGATCCCGAAGAGACTGACAGTGGGCGATACATTCGACTAAAAAAGACCTGATGAGATGAGCTGCCTTGGGCTAAAAATGGTCCACACGCTGCTGTATTTTATCTCTGCATGCCGGATGACTTGCATGACTTATCCGCCACCAACTAGGGTTCAAGCTGCAATGTTTTAGTGCACTTTCTGCCTGGGAAACATACATTTTTCTGGTCGCTGCTACAGCAGCGGGTGCAAGAATACCTAGTTTTTCAGGCATGTGTACATGCCTCATTTTTCTGGCCTCTGGTGCTGCACTGTGGCTGCAAAAACAAAACAAAAAAAAGGCACATACATGTGTCAATTCCCCTTCGTGATCGTTACCTTGTTGTGGTGAAGGGGCTTGCGTATCACAATGAAGCGACCACCTCTATGAGTGTGTTGGCAATGGCAATGTTGGCACACCCCAGATGATAAGGTCGTTGCTTCATTGTGAACAGACCAAAACCGATCGGCTGGATAATTTTGCATAGAAAAAATATTAATTTTCTTTGTGATCATCGAAGGTGATCATTAAAGCCTACTAGGCCAACAATGGGCCCACACTGCAGAATCATTGTTTTCTGGGTCACTTAACTGTCACTGAACTACCTCAGCACGACCATAGGCTTTGAAAAAACCCCATCGCCTGCAATCTCCCAAACGTGCGCACGAGCACAGTCATCACTACACCAAGATTGACTCATAGAGGAATAAAATTTATGTCATGAGTGTGTCAACTATTGACAACTCTTTGCGGTTGTCTAAACTCTATTTGATACACGTCCCCTGATAGGGGACGTAACAGGGATTAAACTGATAAGAATAGTACTACTTAACACACCACTCATATCTGGTGGCACAGTAGATTGCACGCGCAGTGCCCCAAATTGGAAGTAGGAGGACCGACCAAGCATCTTTTTCCATCTCCCGGCTCCCAAAATCGATTCCATACACCGGCCCCTGATAGGGGACGTAACAGGGATTAAACTGATAGGAATAATACTACTTAACACACCTTATAATAACGCAGAGACAGGCAACGCAGAGAGAGGAGTCTGAAGAAGAGGAGTCAGAGGAGGAAGGTGGCTTTGAGGAGGTGGAAGACCAACCACAGCAGGCGTCCCAGGGGGCTTGTTGTTACCTTTCGGGGACCCTTGGTGTTGTACGTGGCTGGGTGGAGGAAGAGACCTTCAATGAAGTCAGTGAGGACAAGGAACGGGACATGGCTAGCTTGGTATCCAACCTTGTGCAAATGGGGAGTTTGCGGTTGTGCAAATGGACTGTTTGCAGTTGTTTGCGGTGCGTTAAACGGGGAGTTTGGTCTGTCACTGTGAAGCGGGCGTAACCCTTACACTACCTGATCGATACAACATCATACCTGATGGTTATACACACACTGGATGTTTTAAAGCACGTTATTCCAAACAATTTAGGAATGTTAGGTGATTTATGCCCTTTATGGATTGAAACCTGACTCTGCGTCAACTAGGTAATTTTCCATGGGAGTTTTGCCATGGATCCCCCTCCGGCATGCCACAGTCCAGGTGTTAGTCCCCTTGAAACAACTTTTGTGGCCAGAAAGAGTCCCTGTGGGTTTTAAAATTCGCCTGCCTATTGAAGTCTATGGCGGTTCGCCCGGTTCGCCCATTCGCGAACATTTGCGAAAATTTGCGTTCGCAAACTGAAAATTTTATGTTCGCGACATCTCTATTTGTTAATTACATCTGAGTTAGGTTGGGGAATTGATTTGTTATCTTGAAGGTTATATAAATTGGAATAGTAGTTGGCAAAAGTATTTGAGATTTCCTGGGGATTAAGTATTTTTTGTTTTTGGGAATTATAAATATATGGTAATTTTTTCTTATTTTGTATGGATTTAATTTTGTTAGCTAGCATTGCTTTAGCTCTGTTTCCCTGTGAGTAGAATTTTGCCTTTACTCTCCTCAAGTTGTGTTCATATTTATTTTGGTAAAGTTGATATAGTTCGTAGCGTAAATCTCCCAATTGTTTTTTGATGGCTTGTGAGGGATTTGTTTTATCCTTTTTTTCCAACTCAATGATGGAAGAGCTTATTTGTTCTGTTCGTATACGTCTTTGGTTTATTTAGAAAGGATGAAATACGAATGAGTTGACCTCTAATGAAAGCTTTATGTGCGCACCAGATTGTAGTAGGGGAAACATCAGGGGTGCAGTTATATTTGAAATATTCTTTCAGAGCTTCTTCAATTTGGGTTTGTGTTGAGGACAATGATAAATGGTAATTGTTAGCCCTCCAAGAAATGTAAGGAGGTTGGTTGAATTTCTCTGAGAATTGACACGAGACTGGTGCATGGTCGGACCATGTTATGGATCCGATATTAGCCGATAATATTTTTTGAAGGGTCCATTTGTCGACCAGTATCAGGTCAATTCTGGAGTATTGTTTAGGAGGGTGTGAGTAGAAGGTATAATCACGTTCTGAAGCATGTAATACTCTCCAAGTGTCGTATACACTCACCTAAAGAATTATTAGGAACACCATACTAATACGGTGTTGGACCCCCTTTTGCCTTAATTCTACGTGGCATTGATTCAACAAGGTGCTGATAGCATTCTTTAGAAATGTTGGCCCATATTGATAGGATAGCATCTTGCAGTTGATGAAGATTTGAGGGATGCACATCCAGGGCACGAAGCTCCCGTTCCACCACATCCCAAAGATGCTCTATTGGGTTGAGATCTGGTGACTGTGGGGGCCATTTTAGTACAGTGAACTTATTGTCATGTTCAAGAAACCAATTTGAAATTATTCGAGCTTTGTGACATGGTGCATTATCCTGCTGGAAGTAGCCATCAGAGGATGGATACATGTTCTCATTCTGTTTACGCCAAATTCGGACTCTACCATTTGAATGTCTCAACAGAAATCGAGACTCATCAGACCAGGCAACATTTTACCAGTCTTCAACAGTCCAATTTTGGTGAGCTCGTGCAAATTGTAGCCTCTTTTTCCTATTTGTAGTGGAGATGAGTGGTACCCGGTGGGGTCTTCTGCTGTTGTAGCCCATCCGCCTCAAGGTTGTGCGTTTTGTGGCTTCACAAATGCTTTGCTGCATACCTCGGTTGTAACGAGTGGTTATTTCAGTCAACGTTGCTCTTCTATCAGCTTGAATCAGTCGGCCCATTCTCCTCTGACCTCTAGCATCCACAAGGCATTTTTGCCACAGGACTGCCGCATACTGGATGTTTTTTCCTTTTCACACCATTCTTTGTAAACCCTAGAAATGGTTGTGCGTGAAAATCCTAGTAACTGAGCAGATTGTGAAATTACTCAGACCGGCCCGTCTGGCACAACAACCATGCCACGCTCAAATTGCTTAAATCACCTTTCTTTCCCATTCTGAGATTCGTGTTGGAGTTCAGAGATTGTCTTGACCAGGACCACAACCCTACATGCATTGAAGCAACTGCCATGTGATTGGTTGACTAGATAATTGCATTAATGAGAAATAGAACAGGTGTTCCTAATAATTCTTTAGGTGAGTGTATATCTTCTGTCAGAAGATACTGAGCTAATTGTTCGGGGGTGTGCGTTTTTGTTTGGTTGGATTTGTCCAGAGATGGAGATGGAGGTAAATTGAAGTCTCCACATATGATCAGGGAGCCTTTGGGTGGTGTTTATTACCTCTTTGATGAACGCGAGTTGGTTCGAGTTAGGAGCGTACAGGGAGACTAGAGTATTATTAATAATACATACTAGTATAAAATATCTGCCTTCATCGTCAGATTTACTGTGGATCAGCTGAAAAGAGAGGGAATCCCTAACGGCGATGATTACCCCTCTTTTCTTGTTCACTGCAGGTGATGCAAATATATTGACAACATTTTTATGCTTGAGTCTATGAGTATCTGATTCATTCAAGTGGGTTTCTTGAATACAGATTACATCACATTTAAGGGAATGAACTTCCTTCCACAGTAATGATCTTTTAAAGGGACTATTTAGTCCATTGGCGTTAATTGAAGATATTTTAATGACCATTACTTGCAGTGAAAGTAGAGCCGACTTAACAATGCAATATAAGATTTTGTACAATGCACAGTACTCTTGAAAAATATATTGCGGTATATAATACTATATATTGCTTAGCAAATGCGTATGCCTTGATACAAGCAACGCAGTATTAGTTATAAGGGTGTCAATCTCACTTGTCACCTATAGAGTGACTATAGTATTAGTGTATGAGGTAGGGAAAAAAGATCAGATAGGAAGGTAATAGATGCAAAGGGGTTAAGTCAGGTAAAACAGAACAAAATAATACTATTTTATCAATAAACCAAATTTTCAAACTAAGGTCCGGTTCTAAGTGAACTAACTGGATACCGGTTTATCCAGCTATCAGTGGGGTGGGTAACAGTGAACGAGTACAGAATCTCCTGGGAGACCTGCAGCAAAGAATGTAGACATATAACGTAGTCTAGGGACTTTCCTTTATCAAAAAGGATATGTCCCTTGAATAGAGCGTAGGAGTCCCTTCGTGTCTAGCGAGACTTCAGGTCCACTCTTTAGTCAGGGTAGGTGGTCTTTTCTTCTGGGGCGAGAAGGAGTCTTCATCCACTGTGATTAGGGACCATTTCTGGAGCAGCTTCATGGAGTCGCTCGGTGACGTGATCACGTGGGTGGTTCCATTTTTGAAGATCAGGAGTTTCCCCGGATAGCCCCATTTGTATGGGATGTTGTGATCCCTGAGGATTTTAGTGGCCTCTGAGAATTCTCTACGTCTGTTTAACGTAGCAGCGGAGAGGTCTAAGAGTATTAATATATTCTTGAAGCGGTCTGGGAGATCTTGGGTGGAGTTCGCCGCTTTGAGGATTAATTCCTTGAAATGTTAGAAGTGCAGCCTGGCGATAATGTCTCTGGGAGCGCCACTGGGAGCGCTTTTAGGTTTGGGTATTCTGTGCGCTCTGTCAATCATTAAGTCCCTTTGTTCCGCTTTTGGGATCAGAGCAACAAAATAATCAAAATGGTAAAAGTCCAGCTCACCTGCATCTGCAGTTTAGAAGGTGCACGGAAGGGATGAGACCCCGAATGACAAACTTGAAGTAAAAGAAAATCCAGCACCTCGTATCTTTGCTTGGCAGTGTTTATTCCACAATCCAAAGTGTAAGCGGTAACGAAACCCTCAAATTACAAGCCCCAATGCGGTCTACATGTTTCAAACCAGATGGTTCTTAATCATGACCTCCATAGTAAATTTCCAACACAGTATACATATAGACGTGAACTTAACAAATCCCTCCCCTATTAAACTAGCAGGGCGGTGCTGGTCATCCCAGGTGTTATAATTAAAAGTGTTCACAGAAATTTACGTGCACAAAAACACATTTAAAGTTGAAGTTAAAATCCTGAATAAGCCATCATAAAATAATCAGTAAGGAAGTCCTTAATAGCATCAGGGTCCACGGTCTCTGGGATTCCCCTAAATCTTAGATTGTTGCGCCTTGAACGATCTTCAAGATCCGCTAATTTGAGTTTTAGAGCTGTTTTTTCATCCTCTGCTTCATTATGTGCGTCCACTAGTTGGTTGTGTGCGTTAGTAAATTCCTCCATTTTACCCTCAATATGACTTGTTCTCTCTCCAATTTGGGTAATATATTTCTGTAAAGCATAGTAAGCGGTGGAGAGGTCTTTTGGTATGGAATGGCCATCAATCTCACAGCAAGGACCGTTGGGTGGCTTCAGTGACTGGTGCTGACCTGTTCACTAGTAGTGGGTGATGGGGAAGAGTGAATTGCATGGAGTTGGACTTATTATGGTAAAGTCTCCATCTTTTTCAAAAGTGGGTGCTGTTGCTTCTTGCAGTATATTCTTTATAAATGGCTGCTGCAGCTTCTTCCTGTTTTGAGAGGGGCGAGAGATTCAGCCTGCTGGTTGCAGATGAAGGGCTTTTCCCTCCAGCGCTCCTGAGTCGTGCTGGGAGGATTTCTATCTCCTGCACTGTGTCGGACGCCGCGTGGTGTGGAGAGCTGGTGCCATTTTGGATCTCCTCTTGGCCCTGAGCTCTGCTAAACGCCGCGATCTTGGCGGCTCACCCCTTCTTTTCACTCTGCCCATACCTGGTGGTGGTAGGTGAGTGCTGGCTAGTGTTTGCCGCTGTTATGTCGTCGCTGGTGCCTGCTGTGAGCCGCTACTTTGCCTTAGGCCCCGGAGCTAGCGCAGGACACGTCCGCTCAGCTCCACATCCGGCTCCGCCCCCCAACAACTGGGTTTTTCAACAGGACAACGCTACAGTACACAATGCCCGCAGGACAAGGGACTTCTTCCAGGAGAATAACATCACTCTTTTGGCCCATCCTGCGTGTTCCCCTGATCTAAATCCAATTGAGAACTTTTGTGTAACGGTCGCGTACACACACACACAGGGGGTGAGGGAAGTGACCACTGCGCTCCACCCTCACCCCTGGCCCTGCCTACTTGCCTCGCGAGTCCTAATGACAGGGGACAACTGGACGGCAATCCCTAACTTGGAATAAGTGCAGGGATGACAGACAGACAAACAACAGGACGTGAACGGACCAAGTCAATACCAGGAAAGCTACAAAGTACAAATGGAGCAAGCAGAGAATTGTCAGGAGAAGCCGTGGTCATAAATACCAGGAGAGACGTGAAGTACCAAAGGAGTCAGCAGAGGATCGTCAGGAGGAGGCCAGGGTCAGAATACCAGGAGAGCAGCAAAGTACACAAGGAGCAGGCAGAGGATCGTCAGGAATTCATTCCCGAAGCTAAGCAGCAGGTCTGCGGATAATGGGGGACCGAGTACACCTTCGGAACCCCGTTACAGTACCCCCCCTTTTACGAGGGGCCACCGGACCCAAGACTTCAGGCGATGGCCTTTCAGGGTGTTCTAAATGAAATTTTCAAACAAGTCTAGGAGCATGAACCTCCCTGGCAGGTACCCAAGATCTCTCTTCAGGTCCATACCCCTTCCAGTGAATCAGGTACTGCAAGGAATTACGCACCTTCCTGACATCCACTATTTTAGACACCACATATTCGACAGCATCATTAACAAGAACCGGCGGAGGCGAGGCTTTCGATGGTACTACCGGTTCAAAATATTTTTTAAGTAGAGATTTATGGAACACATTATGAATGTGGAATGACTCGGGCAGCTCCAACCTAAATGATACCGGGTTAATCACCTCCGTGATCTTATATGGTCCAATAAAAGGAGGAGAAAACTTTTTAGAATCTACCTTAAGCGAGAGATTCTTGGAGGACAACCATACCTTATCCCCAACCTGAAAATTTATCCCCCTTGAACGTCTCCTATCGGCCTTGAGTTTCTGAGAACTTTGAGCCTTTTCTAAGTTCGATTGAACCCGAGCCCAAACTGTGCACAGTTCAGAGGAGAACCTATCCGCCGCAGGGTTAGAGGAGGAGACGGATGACCCAGAATGAAAACGGGGATGGAAACCATGATTACAAAGGAAAGGGGAGACCCCAGCAGAAGAATTGACACGGTTATTCAAAGCAAATTCAGCCAATGGAAGAAATTTCACCCATAATTGCTGGTCATCAGCAACATACAACCTCAAGAATTGTTCCACAGACGGATTAAGGCGTTCAGTCTGCCCATTACTCTCAGGGTGGTAGGCAGAGGAAAAAGACAATGAAATTTTAAATTTTTGACAGTAGGCCCTCCAGAATTTGGACACAAACTGCACACCCCTGTCAGAAACAATATTTTCCGGGATACCATGCAATCGAACTATTTCTTTTACAAAAATAGATGCCAAGGTTTTGGCATTCGGGAGTTTAGACAGGGGAATGAAATGGACCATCTTGCTAAACCTATCGACCACTACCCAAACTACAGTCTTACCCTCCGCCGGCGGTAAGTCAGTTATAAAGTCCATCGAGATATGGGACCAGGGTCTACTGGGAAGAGAACTGTTGTTCCTGTCGTCTCTCTCTAACCCATCGGTCAAGTCGGACAACAAGGGTCATCATCTCCTCTAAGGTCTCTGGAAGTTGATAACTGACCAGAAGATCCTTTAATTTATCAGACAGACCTGACCTGAACTGACTCTTCAGGGCTGGTTCGTTCCATCCTGAGGGGACACACCACCTTCTGAATTGGGTGCAATAATCCTCCGCTGGTAGATTGCCCTGAACCAGTGCCTTTAGAGCCGTCTCGGCTACTAGAGCCCTGTCTGGTTCATCATAGAGGGTACCCAGGGCCTGAAAGAACCCCTCCACAGAAGATAAACAACTGGCGCCAGCTGGTAAAGAGAACGCCCAGTCCTGGGGATCACCCTGTAATCGGGAAATGATAATGCCCACGCGTTGACTCTCGGGGCCAGAGGACACGGGGCGCAAACGTAAGTAAAGTTTGCAATTCTCCTTAAAAGAGAGAAACTTCTTCCGGTCTCCAGAAAAGGGTTCTGGGAGCTTAATCTGGGGCTCAAAATGCGGACTGGAGGCCTGAGGAGTGGAAGAACCTTGCCCTAACTCAAAAGAACTGAGTTTTTCCCCTAACTCCTGCACCATCTGCGTCAGATTAGAGACATGGTCAGTCAGGGTCACCAGAGGATTCATTATACAGTGGTTATTGGGCCTGTTAATCTGTAACGGTCGCGTACACACACACACGGGGGGGGAGGGAAGTGACCACTGCGCTCCACCCTTACCCCTGGCCCTGCCTACTTTCCTCACGAGTCCTAATGACGGGACAACTGGACGGCAATCCCTAACTTGGAATAAGTGCAGGGATGACAGACAGACAAACAACAGGACATGAACGGACCGAGTCAATACCAGGAAAGCTGCAAAGTACAAATGGAGCAAGCAGAGAATTGTTAGGAGAAGCCGGGGTCATAAATACCAGGAGAGACGTGAAGTACCAAAGGAGTCAGCAGAGGATCGTCAGGAGGAGGCCGGGGTCAGAATACCAGGAGAGCAGCAGGAGGTAAGTACGCCAGGAAAGACCAAATCACAGGTGGAACCTAAATAAACAGGCAACCTGTGGCCAGCAGGCTGCCTGTATTTATAGTGGGGAGTGAGGGTCATGTGACGTGGCCAGCGTCACATGACCGACAGACCAACCAGTCGAGCACCGAGTGATCAGCTCGGCGCTCAAGGCAGACTTAGGAGCAGGGAGCCACCCAGCTAGTAAAACCGCCCTGGGAACGAGGTAAAACACAGATCCTCGTTCCCGAAGCTAAGCAGCAGGTCTGCCGCTAATGGGGGACCGAGTGCACCTTCGGAACCCCGTTACACTTTGGGGATGGATGGCAATGGAAGTTTACAAAAATGGACAACAGTTCCAGACAGTAGATGGCCTTCGTGCGGCCGTCTTCACCACTTGGAGAAATGTTCCTACTCACCTCATGGAAACGCTAGCATCAAGCATGCCAAAATGAATTTTTGAAGTGATATACAATAACAGCGGAGCTACTCATTACTGAGTTCATGTTTGGAATTTGGATTTCTGTTTTGAAGGGGGGGTGTTAGTTTTTTTTTGGAGGTGTGGTCCGACTCCTAAACTTTTGATCAGCTGAAAAACAGCCTGTTTCAGTTTATTCGTTGTTTTCATTAAATTGAATGCTCAAAAAATGTTTTGTCTCGCTCCCATTTCTTCTTGTTGCATGTTGAAGCTCTACTTGGAACCTTGTTAAGATCCAGCCATGCTAAATAGGATTTATTTGCCATTTTTCAAGTGGTCTTAAACTTTCGATCAGGACTGTATGTTCTAAAGCCCTTTTTTGTATGTATAAGTGGGGGGAAAAAAATATTATTTGCCGTTCAGCGGTGCAGTTATATGTTCTAAAGCTCTTTTTTGCGTGTATTAGTGGCACAAAAAAAAAGTATTTGCCGTTGTTTGGTAAAGTGAGAAAATTACAGACCTTTTTGGCGTATATTAGCAAAACAATATACAGTCGTGGCCAAAAGTTTTGAGAATGACACAAATATTTTTTTTTACAAAGTCTGCTGCTAAACTGCTTTTATATCTTTGTTTCAGTTGTTTCTGTGATGTAGTGAAATATAATTACACGCACTTCATACGTTGCAAAGGCTTTTATCGACAATTACATGACATTTATGCAAAGAGTCAGTATTTGCAGTGTTGGCCCTTCTTTTTCAGGACCTCTGCAATCCGACTGGGCATGCTCTCAATCAACTTCTGGGCCAATTCCTGACTGATAGCAACCCCTTATTTCATAATCACTTCTTGGAGTTTGTCAGAATTAGTGGGTTTTTGTTTGTCCACCCGCCTCTTGAGGATTGACCACAAGTTCTCAATGGGATTAAGATCTGGGGAGTTTCCAGGCCATGGACCCAAAATGTCAACGTTTTGGTCCCCGAGCCACTTAGTTATCACTTTTGCCTTATGGCACGGTGCTCCATCGTGCTGGAAAATGCATTGTTCTTCACCAAACTGTTGTTAGATCGTTGGAAGAAGTTGCTGTTTTGGTACCATTCTTTATTTATGGCTGTGTTTTTGGGCAACATTGTAAGTGAGCCCACTCCCTTGGATGAGAAGCAACCCCACAGATGAATGGTCTCAGGATGCTTTACTGTTGGCATGACACAGGACTGATGGTAGCGCTCACCTTTTCTTCTCCGGACAAGCCTTTTTCCAGAAGCCCCAAACAATCGGAAAGAGGCTTCATCGGAGAATATGACTTTGCGCCAGTCCTCAGCAGTCCATTCACCATACTTTCTGCAGAAGATCAATCTGTCCCTGATTTTTTTTTTGGAGAGAAGTGGCTTCTTTGCTGCCCTTCTTGACACCAGGCCATCTTCCAAAAGTCTTCGCCTCACTGTGCGTGCAGATGCGCTCACACCTGCCTGCTGCCATTCCTGAGCAAGCTCTGCACTGGTGGCACTCCGATCCCGCAGCTGAATCCTCTTTAGGAGACGATCCTGGCGCTTGCTGGACTTTCTTGGACGCCCTGAAGCCTTCTTAGCAAGAATTGAACCTCTTTCCTTGAAGTTCTTGATGATCCTATAAATTGTTGATTGAGGTGCAATCTTAGTAGCCACAATATCCTTGCCTGTGAAGCCATTTTTATGCAATGCAATGATGGCTGCACGCGTTTCTTTGCAGGTCACCATGGTTAACAATGGAAGAACAATGATTTCAAGCATCACCCTCCTTTTAACATGTCAAGTCTGCCATTTTACCCCAATCAGCCTGACATAATGATCTCCAGCCTTGTGCTTGTCAACATTCTCCCCTGAGTTAACAAGACGATTACTGAAATGATCTCAGCAGATCCTTTAATGACAGCAATGAAATGCAGTGGAAAGGTTTTTTTGGGATTAAGTTAATTTTCATGGCAAAGAAGGACTATGCAATTCATCTGATCACTCTTCATAACATTCTGGAGTATATGCAGATTGCTATTATAAAAACTTAAGCAGCAACTTTTCCAATTTCCAATATTTATGTAATTCTCAAAACTTTTGGCCACGACTGTATATTATTTGCCGTTCAGCAGTGCAGTTATATGTTCTAAAGCCCTTTTGGAGTGTATTAGTGGAAAAAAAAGGCCTTATTAGCGGTTGTGTGGTGAAGTGAAAAAATTACAGACTTTTTTGGGGTGTTTTAATTTTCCTTTTTATTTATTTATAGATCTAACAGTATGTCAGACAGAGAAGTGCCAGGCCCTGCACAGGGGAGAGATAGAGGCCTAAATGTTTCTGGCGCAGGCACAGGTTGCAGCAGAGTAAGGGGGCGTGGCAGCAGGAGTCGCAGCGAGAGGCCTGAGCTCCTGGTGTCATCTAACGATTGTGTCTTGACCAGCAACCCAGCGGTTCTTGAATGGTTGACTCGGTCATCTCTGTTTTGGATCCACTCCTGTTTTTTTTGGCATTAGCAATACTGATGGATTACAGAGCAAATGCTGACCGAGTGAAGGCGGATGCTCAACAGACTGGATCCGTTTTTTGGGGGCTATTGTTCTGACGGATCCGTTTTTTGGGTGTTATTGTTCTGACGGATCAGAGGAAGGGCAAAATAATTAGTGACGTCAACACAAACTTACTGCTGACACCCTCTTTACTCTGATGGGGGGGGGGCTCTACTTGTATAAGCGTTTAATAGAACAGTGTGGCGAAAGCCACTTCGCCACGGTGTTTTGGAGGGGGCTGTTTGCCCGCCTCCTGCCCCTGGATTACGGCCCTTTAAGATACTTTTACTAACTTTTAAACCCCTGAACCTATTCAAGTGAATTTTAGATAGGTTTGTCCCTAAGTTATACTGGTTAAATTTATATAAGTTATATGTATGTACAATGTAAACTCACAAAGTTGTAATAATTTATAATAAGTGTAACTTGTCAGCTTGGGAGGAATATGCGGGTGTGTTTCTATTGTGCCATTGTCCCATTGTGTGTTTAAATGGTGATGTCTGTCCTGTTGTCTACACATGTGTATTGGCGATTTCCCTTTGTCCTGAGAGATAATTGGATTGCTCCTCGGTTGTCTCCGAGACAGAGAGGAGGAAACCATGATGCATTGTGGGGATATGTTGTATCAGTCCTGTGTCGCAGTCTCCCTTCTGGTCCTCTGGGGGCTTGAACGATTGGTTGCTGTACTTACATTGTATGTGTTGTAAATTACTGATTGGTTGTATTTCTAAACCCTGTGGGCAGTACTATGTTTGTGGTTTATGAATAAAAGAGGCTGTACTTGAAGTACAGTCAGTTCTGCTTAACCCTCAATGAAGTGTCGTCTCGTTATTGGGGGAATTGGATTGTGTGCTGATTGCCAGGAGTGTAAGCTGATTGTATGCTTTTCCTGTTCCGCGGTTTCCAGTGTTCGTGTAGTTTGCAGTTCGGCAGACTGGTGCTTGCAGTAGCTGCCTGTGCATGGAAAGGAGAATATCGACGGAACGGAGTTGTGTGCTGAACGGTCCGTTACAAACAGGTTCTGTAGACATCTATGTGGAATCAGCTGAGGACGGTGTAAAAGGAGTGCGCTTCTTCTTGGCGCTAACATTGACCTGTAAGGCTGAGTTCATAGTTATTTGGTCAGTTTTGGCCCTGTGACTGCCCAAATAAGTGAAGTGTGCAGTGATTCTGAGAGCGACGCCTGTCATCTGCATGTCATACTGACTTGCAGTATTATTTCACTACCACAGCAGACTCCCTATGTGTGTTACTGCAAGGCACAGTGTTCTACACCACTATAGAGGCTCTCTTCAGCCAGGAAATAGACATTTTTAAACGTGATTTGCTGCGAATAAATTCGGATAGAACCAAATTTTTTCAAACAATTCAGTGAACCGGCTGAATAGAATTTTTGAAAAATTCGTTCATCTCTAATCTCGACAGACCCATAAGACCGCTGCAAAGATAACCTATCTAGTTTTCCTCAGCCTGCTCGACACGTTTCTTGTGCCCATATGGCGGACACATCATCAGGATCATTGGCAGAGGTGCTGAGAGAAGATAGTCTACCTAAGTATAGGAGCGGGCGGTGAACGCTGCACATGTGGCGCGCAGCATAATCGGCACTAGTGTGTCGCCCGCCCATTCTCCCTCTTTGAATAGGGATGAGCCCTGAGTGTGGAGAAGGCGTTGTCTCGTGTGGCCAATCAGCGGAGGGGGGGCGTGTCCTTAGAAGACAGTCGCGCTCCGGGTCCTGATGTGCCGCAACATAGTAGATAGATATGCGCCTCTCACCATATTAACAGCAATTGGGGGGATCCTTAGGCGGCTTATAAATGTATCATGAGGGTCTGCAAGATCCCAGATATGTGGGTAAGGGATAGCGAGGTAATAGTCAAACATGATAACCGGCCCAAGTGTATTCAGTGGAGCCGGGATGTATGCCACAATGGTAAAAAGTGATTAATGATGACATTATTGGCGATCGCAGATAGTAGATCAATAGCGACGTTGTCACTTATATCCCTAACCAGTACAGGATGAATGACATATCGGGAAAAAGGACAGCTGCCAATACGGGTTTGCAAAATAATATTAAACCTCCCTCAAAGGCTTCTTTGATCATTTATTCAAACAAAAGATCCATTCAAGTTCTTTTCTGAGGAGTCTTTTATTAAGATCACCTCCTCTTGGAGATTGATGCACTTGTCCCCTGAGTGTAACTCCACCACACGTCTCGGAACTGGGGCATCCTTATTGTTGCGAATATCATTGAGGTGCTCCCCAATTCTCCATCTGAACTCATGTATAGTCTTCCCAACATACTGCAGGCCACAGCCACACGTAATCAAATATATGACTCCTGTGGTCCTGCAGTTGATGAATGTCCTTATCTCAAACGTTTGGGATGTAACTGTACTAAAAAGAGATTCACTGCATCTAAAATTGCCCTTGATGTTTGATGACAGCCAGGTGTGAGATTGTGGGGGTTTCAAGAAGCTAAGGACTAGACGGTCCTTCAGGTTTCTACCCCTACGGTACGTGATAGAGGGAGAACCTCCAAGTAAGTTGCCTACATCAGGGTCAATGCAGAGAATACAGCGATACCGAGTGAGGATGTCTCGAACTTCTTTATGGCCCATACCAAATGTACTGATGATTCTCATGACATCATCATTCTCCTTGGTGTCTTTAGGAGTCAAAAGATTGTTGCGATCACAGCACCCGGCATGATGATATGCCCCATTAAGGATTTTGTCAGGGTATCCTCTGGCTCTGAATCTAACTCTGAGATCATCGGCTACATGCTTGAAATCCAATGCCTCAGAGCAGTTCCTCGTAGCCCTGAGATTTTGCCCCTTTGGAATCCCTTTACGGAGTGCCTGCGGATGCCAACTTCCCTATTGTAGCGAGTTATTCGTTGCTGTGGGTTTACGATACATCCTTGTTCTAAGGTGCCCATCCCTACCTCTAGTA
The DNA here is from genome assembly GCF_905171765.1 of Bufo bufo. Lineage (NCBI taxonomy): Eukaryota > Metazoa > Chordata > Amphibia > Anura > Bufonidae > Bufo > Bufo bufo. The sequence continues at coordinate 812,243,369 of NC_053389.1, forward strand.
ATGTATAGATCCAGAAAGGTGATTTCCATATGATCAATTGTAGAGGTAAAGAATAGCCCTAGGCCATTGTTATTCATCTCCCTTCCATGGGATCAATATATCATCAATGTAACGTAGCCAAAACTGGATACATGATGACCATCCTTTAAGATGTTCCCTCTTTCTCCCACCAGCCCAGATACAGGTTAGTGTACGTCGGGGAACAGGGACTGCCCATCGCCACACTTCTGAGCTGGCGGAAGATTTTGCCAAAGAACGTGAACACATTGTGTTGTAAAATATAGTCTATTAGGGTGACGACAAACTCATTATGTTTAACACAGTGAACACCTCGCTCCTTTAAGAAATATTGTATGGTGTGAATACCTCTGTCATGTGGGATGGAGCTATAAAGTGCTTCAACGTCCAAGCTGGCCAGCATGACATCATCATCACAGATGATGCCATTAAGTCTATTTAGGACATCCATCGTGTCACGTGTTTATGACTGTAGGGAAACTACAAAAGGACGTAAAATCCTGTCCACATATTACACTAATGTTTTTTGTAAGACTCCCAATCTCAGACACGATGGGTCTCCCTTTGAGGGGGTTTCATCCTTTTTGGATTTTAGGTCAGCTATAAAAACATGCCATAACCGGGTGACAAGGAAGCAAAAAGTCAATTTCTACCTGATTGATAAGATAAATGGCTTTAGCTTCCTTGACAATAGTCAAAAGTTGTTCTCTGTAAGTGTCAGTAGGATTATCCTGTACAATTTGATTGCCATCACGCAAGATAGTGTCACACATAGTCGTATATTGAGTTCTATCCAAAATTACTATGTCCATCCCCTTATCTGAGGACTTGATGGTGAAGAGATCATCCCCCTCAAAAGACAAGAGTCCTTCCAGTTCCTGATGAAGAATGTTATGATGTTGTGGGACATTATTTTCAAGATGACGTAGTTCCTTTGAGACCACTTCTAAGAATGTGTCCAGAGCTGAAATGTTACTAACTGGTGGGGTCTTGGTTGATGGCAACCTTAAATTGGTATACTGTAGGGCCCCTCAACCAAATTTCTCTGCCCCTCTGACCATAGGTCAGCCTGTATCCAGACATCTGGCATATCCTCCAAAGGAATGCCCAATTCAGAACACTGGCATCTATCATGGGTCTGGAAGGAACTTCTATTTTAATTTACATATAAAAAGTTTGATGTCTTTGACCCATTCGAAGGCTTTGAATCTCTGAGCAGGTACAAAAGACATTCCCCTACGTAGAAGGGATGTTTCACCATCAGTCAGGACTCTGTTGGTGAGATTAATGATTTGTAGACTATCCCGGCAGGTAAATTTGGAATGGCACATTGTTATTGATTCTTCCTTCCTCGTAGAAGGTACTCTGATACCGGAGGGGTGTTGCCAAAAAACTCTAATCGTTTGTATACTCCCTCTACCTCTGTTAGTTTTGCTTCGACCCCTACTACTCTGTATGTTAGGGGGTGGTCTACCTTTATTGGAATCAAGTTCACTCTCTGAAGAGGAATGTTCCATGTCTGTTTCCAAAACCTTTGCTTTATTAACCCCAAAATGAAGGATTTTGCCCTCTTTGAAGTCTCAAGTATCTCTGATATATTGAGAGTGTTTTTTTATCTTTGAGGTGTGCAGTAAATTTCTCAAATCGCTAACTGTAACGCACTCTCCTTTTCTGTTGAAGTCGGAGGTTGCCGTTAAACTTTTTGATATTATCAATACTTTCTCTTAGTTCTCTATCGGTTTTAGATAGGAGATCCCTTTCTTCCTCAAGCAGTAGTGTCATCAGTCGAAGGGAGGAGTCAATAGACTCTTTCTCCCATTTTTTAAGAAACTCGGGTGACCGTATACATGGGGCAGGTAGGAGGGGGATTCGTAGTCCCCTAGGTACAATTCTGTCACTTAGGTAAGTTTCTAAGGTCTGAACCTCCCACCAAGTCCTAACATGATCCGTATAGACTGGTCAGATTTCTGAAAGCTCCTGTAATGCTCAGGTTTAAAGGGGTTATCCAATACTATAAACTGCTCCCCCATATGCCGGGCCCCTCACAGTGAATATACTTACCACACTCCCCGTGCCGCTCCTGGTCCCCGCACCGCCACTGCTGCTTCTCCACGTTCCCGGAAGAAAACATCCGGTATTGGGGGGAGCAACCAACGGCAGGCGATGACAGGGACGACCCTCCCTAGCGTCACCCGTGTACTGGTTAGGGATATAAGTGACAACGTTGCTATTGATCTTCTATCTGTGATCGCCAATAATGTCATCATTAATCACTTTTTACCATTGCGGCACACACCGGCTCCACTGAATACACTTGGGCCGGTAATCATGTTTGACTATTACCTTGCTATCCCATACCAACATATCTTAGGACACGCCCCCTCCGCTGATTGGCCGCACGAGACAACGCCTTCTCCACACTCAGGGCTCATCCCTATTCAAAGAGGGGGAACGGGTGGGCGCCTACGACAATACTAGTGCCGATTATGCTGCTCGCCACATGTGCAGCCTTCACCGCCCGCTCCTATACTTAGGTAGACTATCTTCTCTCAGATTCGCTGTATACTGTAATAGATCATATACAGGGGATTAATGAAATCCGGGGTAAGCTAAATATGGACAAGACAATGAAAGAAGAACAGATCCAGTTCGTGGTAAACAGTATTGATTATATATTGTCTCATAATTATTTCTGGTTCAACTCGAATTTCTATCTCCAAACTAGGGGTACCGCCATGGGCACCAGGTTCGCCCTCAGCTATGCGGAATGGATCAGAGGAAGCTCTCCTCCAGTTCCTATCTGGAATAAATAGTAACAACAGGAATTTAAAATTCACCTCTAGTCATAGTAAAGAGACAATTGACTTCTTGGATATAACTATACAAAAACAAGGCTCTAAGTTAACATGTAAGACCTATAAAAAGGACACCTGGAGAAACGGTTATATACTGTTCTCCAGTTGTCACTTGCCTAATTGGCTGACTAATATACCAACCAGTCAATTTAGACGCCTAAAAAGAAATTGTACGAACCAAGAGCAATTTATGATTGAGGTTGATCAATTAAAAGAACACTTCTTCGTCAAAGAATACCCACCAGAGATAATAGACAGATCAATACAGAAGGTGGAAAGGATGGATAGGGGTACAATTTTCCTACCCAAAACAAATAAAATAAACAATGCTGAACATGATGAACTACTCCGCATGATATTACCTTTCAATAGTCAATACAAAAAAATAGAAAGGATAATTAAAAGATACTGGCATCATCATCTTGTTGATAAAACAATAGGCCCCCTTTTGAGCCTGACCCCCAAAATTACATACACTAAGGCACCAAACTTGGGCCTTAAGGTTGCACCTACCTGTAAGAAGTCAAAAACACAACAAGACAGCCATTGGTTGGACTTTAAGGGATTTTATAGATGTGGTACTTGCAAGAATTGCAGGACCACAAAATTCCCTAAGAAAACTGTTAAAGTCCAATCCACTGTCAACTCATTCCATATTGACATTAAAGAACATCTATCCTGCAACTCCACAGATGTTATTTATCTGATTCAATGTGGATGTTCTAAACAGTATATAGGGCGAACAAAACGTACTTTGAAAAAAAGAGTGTCTGAACATATTAATAATATTAGGAAGGGGTATGAACAACACTGCCTTTCCCGACACTTCAAAGATAAACATAACCAAGATCCATCAGGTTTAACCTTTACAGCCATTGAGAAGGTGAAAAAACCATGGCGTGTAGGAGACCATATCTCCGCTATGTCTAGACTTGAGTCCAAAAGAATATACGAATTTGACTCGCTTGTCCCGAAGGGTCTAAACGCGGAACTTAAAATTTTTGGTTTCCTGTGATTACGGGCTCGGTTCCCCCCTTCCGATGTGGCATGGAGTGTCTGACTGTTTATCAGCACCTCCATGCCCCCTCGGGGGAGGGGTCTCGGGCCCCTTTCTACACAGTCAACCGATTATTGTTCCTGCTGGAGAAATATATCCAGTACTCCACTGAATGAAAAAATCTGTGGATTGTCCGATATAATATTCAAGGCTTACTTCAGGAAATTTTCGAGAACCTGGAGGAACCCTTGAAAGTTTTTTTAAGATGCTTCGAAAGCAGATTCTTTCGAAGGGATATGTGTATATACATTTTCTTTCGAATTTATTTTTTTGGGGATATTCTAAATAGCTATTGTCCTAATAGGACTTTCCATGGGGAACTGTTCTTCGGTTGAAATTTTCTATACAAAATTTTCTATACGAACCTTTAGAAAATAGGTTCATACGAATTACTCAAATATCGCAAGTGCGGTTTTGATGCAGTTTTTGTGCGTTTTCCATGCGTTTTGTGTTATTTTCAATTCCAATTGAGATAAAAACCCTCGCTGGGTGCTCCACTACGCCCCCCGAACAATATATTGAAGGTAAGGAGGTCTGAGTGGAATACCCTGGAATACCTCAAGAATAACTCTAGAGATAAATTTGAGAGGTTTTTCCATATATATTGCCAATTATAAGACTGCACTAGTTTTAAAATCTATACTGCTTGTGCGGTCTATTTGCACTCTTTGCACAATATATGTACATATAGCTGTCTGCTGATTTTATAATTATACTTATCTCCTTAACATTCCTTGGATATTTTGAATTATTACCATTCCTACCATCATTTTTAAACCAATGTATTTTAAATGCCTATGTTTTAAAATGTCGATTAAGGAGATGGTAAAGGCCACATTATAGAGCAGCTGGGATTGTTGAAAACCACCCCTCCCGAATTAAGTTTGGACCAATGGGTGAAAAAATTGCTAAAAGTCAACTAAAGCTTCTGTGTTTTGCTGCTCCTTCAGTATCTTTTTGTGGCCTTTTTGAAATAATCTATACTCTTGAGACTTTTCAAATAGTCGATGCTTTCAAGATCGATTCTTTTGAACACTTCAACTGACTAATTCACATCAGTCCTAAGAGTCGATCATTACATCGATTTATACCATCAAAGTCGACTATAATATCGATTGAAAAATTTATCGAATTTTGTTTTTACATAAATATGTTTTAATGTTATTTTTAAATGTTAATTTAAATGTATAATGGTATGTTTATATAAACTTTTCCGATGCAACTACTTATGATCTGAGTGCCCGTTTTTTTACATATATCTTTTCTCAGCAACTCTGCCAATGATCCTGATGATGTGTCCGCCATATGGGCACAAGAAACGCATTGAGCAGACTGAGATATTCATAACTAGGTTATCTTTGCAGCGGTCTTATGGGTCTGTCCAGATGTACCTAATGTTGTCAATCAGCTGGGGCATAATCTAGTGTACAATAGTGGACATTTTCATACCCATATTAGTAGCTTGGGCACCTTGTCTGTCCAGGTTTACAATTACTGGTTCCTGACCTGTATCCACCAGTTTAGGTCGGGGTTTGGGTTACAGTGACAGCATCCTTACGGCACATCCCACTCTGGTCCACAGTGATTTTATTGAAGGTGGTAACAGTAAATGATACACTGTTCCACTTCTCATTTAGGGTCCATTCACACGTCCATTGTTTCTTTCCTGATCTGTTCCGTTTTTTGCGGAACAGATCTGGACCAGTTCTGTACCCATTCATTTTCAATGGGTCCTGAAAAAAATCGGACAGCTCAATGTCAGATTTTTTTTCAGGACCCATTGAAAATTAATGGGTACAGAACTGGTCCAGATCTGTTCCGCAAAAAACGGAACAGATCAGGAAAGAAACAACGGACGTGTGAATGGACCCTAAGGCACATGCCCCATCTGCCTGTCTTTGTCAATACAAGAGAGGGACAAGCCTCATTTTATGTTTATTTTTTATTTTTTATGTCTCTGTGTATCATTCTGCTGCTGCTGTGGAATAAGGCAAGTATGGGGAGTTATTTTTATTTTTTTTGCTGCCTGTGAAGAGGGCACAGCTGGGCATATTACTGTGAGGAGGCACAAAACTGGGCATATTACTATCAGGGGGCACCTTACTGGGCATATTACTGTCAGGGGACACTTTACTGGCCATATTACTGTCAGGGGACACATAACTGGCAATATTTCTCTCAGGGACACATACCTGGACATAACTACTGTGAGGGGGCACATACAGTACAGACCAAAAGTTTGGACACACCTTCTCATTCAAAGAGTTTTCTTTATTTTCATGACTATGAAAATTGTAGATTCCCACTGAAGGCATCAAAACTATGAATTAAAACCATTTCAGGGGACTACCTCTTGAAGCTCATCAAGAGAATGCCAAGAGTGTGCAAAGTAGTAATCAAAGCAAAAGGTGGCTACTTTAAAGAACCTAGAATATGACATATTTTCAGTTGTTTCACACTTGTTTGTTATGTATATAATTCCACATGTGTTAATTCATAGTTTTGATGCCTTCATAGTCATGAAAATAAAGAAAACTCTTTGAATGAGAAGGTGAGTCCAAACTTTTGGTCTGTACTGTATCTGGACATAACTACTGTGAGGGGGCACATATCTGGCCATTACTAATGAGAGGAAGCACCTATCTGGCCATAACTACTGTGAGGGGGCACCTATCTGGCCTTAACTACTGAGAGGGGGCACATATCTGGGCATAACTGCTGTGAGGGGGAACCTATCTGGCCATAACAACTGTGAGGGGGCACATATCTGGGCATTGCTACTGTCAGGGGCACATATCTAAGCATAACTACTATAAGGCGGCACATATCTGGTCATCACTACTGTGAAGGGGGCACAATGCTGGCATAACTACTGCGTGGTGGCATAAAGGGGGGAATAATTACTATGTGGGTGCATTTAAGGGACTGGGTGGGATTAGGTGTTTAGTTATGTTTTGGGTGGAGTTAGAGGCGTGGCCTAGTGCAGAAAAAATTAGCTGTGGCTTGAGGTCATGGGTCAATTTTACTGTCAGTGAGAAAGGGGGTACACTGCACAGTACCACTTCTCCTGTCCTGTATACTGGATGTAATCATCAGTGTGCAGGAGCCAGTGGACGGGTGTGGTCGTGTGTGCAGGAGTCAGTGGACGGGTGTGGTCGTGTTTGGAGGAGCTCCTGCTGATTGTCCAGCCGCTTCCAGGGATTTTTCCATCTATCCCAGCCCAGGCCCTGCCTCTCTCCCCAGGGAGGTGGTGGGGTCCTGGGCAATGAAGCGACTGAAGACCCAGGATCCTACTTCCCGGGGTAGGCCGGCGGGAGGTAGGGGAGGTGAGCTACCGGCCTCAGTTCCATCTCCCGCCTCGGGGGTCAGAAGATCCAGCAGGAGTCGTGGTGCAGCGGCCCCTGCAGCCCCCGGAGGTGAAGCCGTGTCCATCGCCGGCAGTTCCAGGAGGGCGGACAGTAGCCCTCCAAGAGGTACGCGGAGTGCTCCTGGGGATGGGACGGTTCCGGTTGAGGCTGACTGGGGCAACATGAAGCCCCGGGAACTAATCGCCGTTTACAGCTCCCGGATCACAGCCTATCTCCGGGAGTACGAGGAAGCGAATAGGACCCTCAAGAAGGTGAGGGAGAACCTGAAGCTTGAGAGGGGGAAGGTGGACAAAGCAGCCAGAAAAAACAGGCCAGAAATATCGAGAAAAATAAAAGTCTTAAAAGAGGTGATTAAAGAGCTGCAGGAAAGAATGGGGGCCATTCTGGATAACAGTGGTCCCTTCAAGGAAAAGCTCATGAACGATCAAAGGTTTAATGAAATGGCTGGAAACCAAAAGCAGCAGGAAGATGACTCCTCTAGTGAGGAGGAAGAGTCGGACATGGGGGGGCAGCCTGCGGAAACTGGCATCACCGCAGAGCAGGTATGCCTGCCCCCCACTAGTTCTGACGAGGAAGGCGAGTACAGTGAGAACAGCGGAGTTGGGGGGCAGCTTATGGCCGAAATACGCCACCTGGAGTCCCTCAAAATTCGTGAGGACATTTGCTTTGGTGACGAATTGCCTGAAGATGAGCCGATGGGAAAGAAGAGAAAGACAAAGACATTAAAGACATTAAAGCCAGAGGTGAGGTATGTCTATGTGACCCACCCTGCGCGCCCTGGGCCAGCTGAAAAGCCAGCTCAGGGCACGAACCCCACCATCCTCCCTGGCCCGGTCTCTGCTGTGGGATCGGTGCGTAGGAGTGGGGAGACAGATGTGGCAAAGATGGCGCAGGACGCCGTCCCTGTTTGCGGTAACAGGGGCGGTGAGGAAAAGCTGGAGGGGCCAGACAGGAAGGCTCCCGGGGCGGGCGGCGAGGGGGACATGGTTGGTGGTCGGATGGCTCCGCCCGCCTCTGCTGGGGCACTGGACAAGTGCCGGGTGGAGGTGCGGCGGGGCGGTGTGGCTGCCACTGCCCCCCTTGCAGAGGTTGTTGCCGGGATCCCTGTCCTGGGGTCTGCCTCCTCTGCCCCGGTCTGCTTCGCCGCTCCCGTGCGCCCTGCAGCCCCCCCTGCCGGTTTTGGCATGGCGGTGGGGGACAGGGGGGCGGGGGTGGTGGGGACGGCTGTGGGTGGAGGGGGTGGGACCGCGGGTACAGCGGTGTCCCGATCCGGAGTTGCAGGGGGAGGGTGCGAGGTGGCTGCCTCCGCCCCTCCGGTCCGGCTGCCCCTCCTGCGTCGGTTACGCCTGGCAGAAGTTATGCTGGTGTGGTTGCCGGCGCAGGGGGGGAGGGGCGGTCCCCATTGTCCTCCCCATTACCAATGTCTGGTGACGGTAACTTGCAGCGGCAACTTCTAGAGGCTCTTAGGAGAGGGGAGAATTCCATTACAGTAGGGGGGCAGCAGGTGGATCTATCCTTCTGGATAGACAGGCATGGCCTGCGTGCCTTCCGAGAGCAAGGCGGGGGCGAGACCACCTGGTCCTCACACACAACCGGCCCCGGGTCAACCAGGCGGAATGTTGTCTGTCTGAAGTGGAGAGGCAATGAAGCGTGCCCTACCAGAAAGAGGGTGGCAGAGCTTCTCTTTCGGATGGGCATCAGGGCATGTGACATCTTTGCCCTGATACATCCGTATGGCACCCGGGAGTTTGATGTCAGTTTTGCCCGGCCAGAGGGTCTTGAACTTTTTTGGTCTGGGTATGAACTGGCAAAAGACCAGCCGGACTGGCAGGGGTTTTTTGTGCAAGCGATAACCCGCCAGAATGAGGTCAAGAAGGTGACCGTTCTCACCCGTAACGAGTCACTTTCTTGTGTTGACATCTTGACCTGGTTGAGCAGGTACGGGGACGTCCAGGGTCTTCCTAGCAAGAACCTGGATGAGTTTGGCATCTGGTCGGGTGCCTGGACGTTTCAGATTAAGTTGAAACATTCAGGGGGGTCGGTTTCCCACATACCATCATCTGTTTTCCTTGGTCGGGATAGGATCATGGTGTTCTACAGGGGGCAGCCTAAGCTGTGTTACAAGTGCGGCAGCCCTTCGCACTTCAGCGCCAGCTGCCAAGTGCAGAGGTGCGCGTTGTGCGGGGGTGAAGGCCATCTAGCTGCATCTTGTGGGCAGATTAGATGCAACCTGTGTGGTGAGCTAGGGCACCCGTTCAGTCGTTGCCCTCGCTCTGTCGCCAACGTGGCTTGTGCACGCGCGGAGGCGAGCCGGGAGGCCCCCACCGCCGAGGCGAGTGCTGGCGAAGGTGACAGGGCAGTGGGGTCGATGAAGAGAAAAGACGGCCCGTCCCAGCAGAGACGGAGGGAGAGGCGTCAAATGGAGAGGGGGCAGGTGGAACCCCGTCCTGTCGTGATGCCTGAGCCCTCCCAGGAGAATGCCTCTCCTAGAGCTGAGATCCTGGGGGATATCGAGGGGAATGAGGAACTCAGGAGACTAGACCGTTCCGAGGTGACTCTGTCCTCTTGCTACGAGAGTGCAACAGAGGGGAGTGAGACAGAGTCTAAAAGAATAAGAAGGAAACGTCTGACCAAAAAAAGATCTAGCCCGACTAGAGTGCCTGTGGAAGGCAAAGCCAGCTCCCCCTGGACCTCTCTAATCCTGACTCTCTTCCCCTGGATCTTTCCAACCGGTACCTCACCTTGGATGAGATCTCCGCCTCCTCTTCTTCCGGGGAGGAGGTTCAAGGTGGGGGGCCGGAGGGGCAAGAGAAGGAGCCTCTGGAAGGGCCCGCGCCTCCCTCCGGTGAGGATGCAAGGTCCTCGGGAGGTGGGGCGGGTCCAGACACTGGGAATGGGAATGACAAGGGTGGTGCGAAGGGGGAGGCGATGGTGACTAATGAGATGGACACCACTGTCTCTCTCAAAAGAGATCGTGCCACCTTAGGGGGTAGCCCCAAGAGGGGTAAGAAGAAGAACAAGAAGGGGAAGGGAAGGAAGAAGGCCGTCTAACTTAATCACTCTGTATGGCGGCACTCACTCCGTTGACGCTGGCGACCATTAATGTCGCCAGTATTAAATCGGATGCGGCTAGGTTTGCAGCCTTTGATTTTCTCAGCCGGGTTGAAGCTGACATTTTATTTTTGCAAGAGACCAGGCTGCCAGATTTGGCGGCTGTGTATAAAGCAAAAAAGGAGTGGAGGTGTGGTCCATCATATTGGTCTCTTGCGGCTGAGCCGTATAGCGGAGTGGCGGTTCTTTTTACCGCACCAGTAGAAAGCCGACGAGTGATTGAGTTAGAAATGGGGAGGTGTTTGATGTTAGATGTCCTCATGAAGGGTCAAGAGCTTCGCCTGATAAACATCTATGGTCCCCAAACCAGGTGGGATCGGAAGCGTCTCTTTATGGGGATCAAACCTTTCCTTTTTACGAGTCGGCAGGTGGTCTTTGGCGGGGACTTTAATACAGTCACAAGGTCCCAAGACCGGGGAGGCGCCAGAAACCGGCTGGCTTATGATAGTGTATCCCTGAATAGCATAGCTAGCGAGGCTCGCCTGGTGGATGTCCACATTAGGCACACCCCAGGCCACGGTGGTTTCACTTATTATAGAGGTAGTCAGATTAGGTCTAGAATAGACAGGTTTTATTTAAAGGAGGAGACTACCTTTTCACCTTTAGAGGTGGTAGAGGTGGAATTCTCCGATCACTGTATGATTATGTTCTCTTTGAATGTTGCAGAATCCCCCCAAATGGGAAGAGGCTATTGGAAGCTAAATTCGGCCCTCCTGGAGGAAGCAGAGGTGAGACAATCCTTTAAGGACTTCCTTCAGAGTCAGGTAGAGTTGCTGGATCTTTGTGACACTAAGTCTGAGTGGTGGGAGATATTCAAAGATCGGGTGGCAAAATTCTTCCGCCAGCTCTCGAGCCTCAGGTCCCTGGACAGGTACCGCTTGTATCAGGGTCTGAGGAGGAAACTCGAACAACTGGTCTCGACTGGAGGTAGCCGAGAGGATCTCTCCAGGGTGAAATCTTTGCTTAAGAGGTGCCAGTACGATAGGCACACATCTTTGGTTTTTGAGAGGGATTTCGGGAAGTACCGCTCGCCCGACCCTTACAGAAACTGTAAGATGTCAGTGAAAAGTAAGTTGGTGACGGGACTGGTCGATGGTACGGGATCTCTGGATAGGTCCAGATCAGGGATCTTGGAAATCGTCAAGTCCTTCTACTCGTGCCTCTTGAGGAAGAAGGATCTGAATCGGGACAGGATTTCGGCTTTCCTGGCTGAAACCATCCCTGAGTCAAGAGTAGACCTCTCTCTTGGCGTTTTGATAGAAGAAATCAGAGAAGAGGAAGTCAGCCTGGCGATCGAAGTGCTTGCCCTAAAGAAGTCGCCAGGCCCGGATGGCTTAACATCCGAGTTTTATAAGACCTTTAAGGACTCCTTGGTTCCCCTCTTGACTAAGGTATTCAATGAGTGCCTTTCCTCGGGTGCTCTGCCGAAGTCAATGAGGAGGTCAGCTCTGATCCTTATATCAAAGGGTAAAGATCCGAGCCGTATTGAGAATTAGCGCTTCTCAATACGGACAGAAAGATCCTGGCCAAGATACTGTTTAAACGGTTGGTGCAGTTTGCACCCCGGCTCCTTTCGGAGACCCAACATTGCTCAGTTCCAGGCCGAAGCACGTTTAGTGCTGTGCTCGGTGTCCGAGAGGCAGTGGAGCAGAGTAGGGCGGGTAGCTGGAAGGGGTACATGCTGGCTTTAGATCAGGCAAAGGCTTTTGATCGGGTTAACCACGAGTACCTCTGGGCAGTCCTTCTGAAATATGGCCTGCCGGGAGGGTTTGTCGATTGGCTAAAGATCTTGTATGCAGGGGCAGAGAGTTTCCCGCTGGTGAACGGTTGGTCTGGCAGCCCTTTTGAGGTCGGGTCTGGAGTCCGCCAGGGTTGTCCATTGAGCCCGCTCTTATACGTGTTTGCGATTGATCCTTTTATTAGGAGGATTGATCGGGGACCGTTAGCGGGAGTCAGGATGAGTCTGGAGGAGACAGAAGCCACTCTGAGGGTGGTGGCGTATGCCGATGACGTCACTGTTTTCGTGTCCTCGGGAGGGGGGGCGGAATACGTGATGTCGGAGGTAGAACGCTACTCGGAAGTCTCCGGGTCCATGATTAACCGGGATAAGTGTGAGAGTCTCTGGCTGGGAGGGGGTGATCCATCTTTCGGTCTCCCGGACACCCTCCCAGAGCCCCAGTCGTCAGCCAAAGTCCTAGGCGTTCAATTCGGCCATGGGGATTATCCCACCCAAAATTGGGACAGCAGGCTCACGGTCGCCGCTCAGAAGGTTGACCAGTGGAAGGGTTGGTCTTTGACCCTCAGGGAAAGGGTGAACCTGATCAAGACTTACCTTCTCCCTTTGCTTATCTATTTGGCCAGTGTATGTGTCTTGCCAGAACCTCTCTGGACTCGGGTTTACAGTCTGTTCTTTCAACTGTTATGGGGGAGTAGGCTGAACCTAGTCAAGAGAGAGGTGACATACCGTACGAGGAGATTAGGGGGGTTGGGTATGGTCAACCCAGTGGTGTTCCTTGTGAACACCTTTGTTAAGATCAACCTGGCAAACCTCTGGAAAGAGAGGGCTCCTCCGTGGGTAGTCTCTTGCAGGGGTTGGTTTCGGCCTTTCTTCCAGGAGTGGGAGACAGGAGGGCAAGTGAAGGATTTGCGTACACCTCACGGATATCTTCCGGCTTATGTCACCCCGATTCTGAAGGTGATCCGCCAGTGGGGTTTGGGAGTGAGGGAAATCAAGACCCAGTCAAGGAGATCCCTTGACGAGAGGGTCTTGTTGACCCACTTCTGGAAGCCCCTGGCCCTTAAGGATTGCCCAAGCCGGGATCTAGACAAGGGGTTACAGTTGTTAAATTCGGCAAGGATCCCCTTGAAGTTTTGGGACTTGGCTTGGCGCTGCTTTCACGGGAAGCTGTATGTAAGGGACAACTTGAAGTACAGGAACTCTGATGAAAGGGGTTGTCCCCGGGAGGAGTGTGGCGACATACTGGAAAGTATGGAGCACTTCCTGCTTCAGTGTCCCTTTAATACAGAGGTATACAAACGGGTGGGTGCATCCATTGGCTGGCCTAGGCTAGCCAACCTCTCCTATGCGGAATGGGCTTATAGAGCATTCAAAGGTTTGGGAAGAAGGGACCCATGCACAGCTTTTATAGTTAGCATAGTGATCAGGTACTTCACATGGAACGCACAGTGTTTAGTTTCAACCCAGCAGAAAGTCCTCCCTGTGGAAGAGGTGTGTAGGAACATTCTAAGTTACCTGGCGAAGGTTCGCTCTCTTGAGTGCGAGAAAGTGGGTACGGATGGGGTCTCTTACATCTGGAGAGGCTTCACCTTTGATGTGCCTTAGCCTCAGTAGCACTTTTCCTGGTGTTGGGCTGAGGCTTTCACATTAGGTTTTGTTTTGTATTTAAGATGAGTTTTTAAAGAAAGGTTTGCAAATGACTGAACTTGGGCCTTCGGGTGGATTTTAATATTGGTTTATATAGATTGATATGGTTGTTATAAGATGTATATATTGTATGATAGGGTAAGTGGGGTGTAGTTAGGTTGGGTGGGATGGGGTGGGGGGGTTCATATTTTTGTATGGGGAGACCTGCATCCAGCCCTGGACTATGCGGACATAGGAGGACATGAGGCGAGGGGCTGGGTGTGGGTGGTGGTGGAAGGGCTGGCCTCATGGAGGGACAAGAGGCGGAGGTTGGCCCTGGGTGAAGGTGATGGGATAGATAGATTGGTAGGGTTAGTATAGGTTTGTTTTCTCATATATGTGTGTAAAAAAAAAAAAAAAATTAAAATAAAAAAAATAAAAAAATAAAAATTAATAATAAAAAAATAAAAAATTATTAGAGTTATTTGATATTTCTGTTATGATTATTTTATGTTTATTATTTTTTATTGTAAGAAGTTGTAATTTAGTTTCTGTTCTGATTAATTTGTATACATTTGTATATAGTCGGGGCTCAGCCGGATCGGATGTTTACGTTAGGCTAGGTTTCCTTTTCTCCATTTTTTTTTAGTAGGTATGAATGAGATAGTATGCATGTAGCTGGGCCAGTAGGGTAAGTGTATATACTTTATACCTTGTTTTGAAAATTTTATGGCAACGTTTTTGTATTTTTGTATAAAATTAAAAAAGAGTTCCTCAGTATCTGCTCTTATTCTGTATATATGGACACTGCACGGTACCACTTCTCCTGTCTTGTATACTGGGTGTAATCCTCAGTATCTGCTCTTATTCTGTATATATGGACACTGCACAGTACCACTTCTCTGTCCTGTATGCTGTGTGTAATTCTAAGTATCTGCTCTTATTCTTTATATATGGACACTGCACAGTACCACTTCTCCTGTCCTGTATACTGGGTGTAATTCTCAGTATCTGCTCTTATTCTGTATATACGGACACTGCACATTACCACTTCTCCTGTCCTGTATACTGGGTGTAATCCTCAGTATCTGCTCTTATTCTGTATATATGGACACTGCACAGTACCACTTCTTCTGTCCTGTATACTGGGTGTAATCCTCAGTATCTGCTCTTATTCTGTATATATGGACACTGCACAGTACCACTTCTCCTGTCCTGTATACTGGGTGTAATTCTCAGTATCTGCTCTTATTCTGTATATATAGACACTGCACAGTACCACTTCTCCTGTATACTGGGTGTAATCCTCAGTATCTGCTCTTATTCTGTATATATGGACACTGCACAGTACCACTTCTCCTGTCCTGTATACTGGGTGTAATTCTCAGTATCTGCTCTTATTCTGTATATATGGACACTGCACAGTACCACTTCTCCTGTCCTGTATACTGGGTGTAATCCTCAGTATCTGCTCTTATTCTGTATATACGGACACTGCACAGTACCACTTCTCTTGTCCTGGATACTGGGTGTAATCCTCAGTATCTGCTCTTATTCTGTATATATGGTGTGATAAGGTGGACAGTACGGGAAGGTGTGTATATCCCACTCAGATACCTCAGCTGGGTGGGATAGCTAAAATCCGGGATGCAATAGTCTCAGCAGCATGTAGGTTGCTTAGACAAGGTTGGTTTTGGTATTTTCTGGGCTGGATTTTAGTTGGATTGGCAGATAGGACTGGAAGTGGGATCTGCCAATCCAAACCTTTCCAGGATGGGTGTTCCCTTGGTCCAGAGAGGATCGTAGGTGAGGTCTGCGATAATCAGACTGGGATGAAGCACCTCCCAGGGTGTCAGACTGGGAGAGTCTTTTATCTGAGACCAAAGACTTGCAGAGGTTTGTAGTGGTCTCAGCCGGGTAGGCTGCGGGACTACGAGGCTAAGTGACAGCCTGTAATTTGGGGGACGCAGTGACGTCTGCGGTACAAGGGTCACAAGGCCAGAGTTGGGAGGACTACTGGGGCACAATCCCCCAAAGGAACTCGTATTTGTACAGCCTGGGGGCCGGAGAACTGTTTTTGATATGAAAAATACGTGGTCTGACAAGAAATCTGTAAGTGTGACCCTTGGAAGAGCGCTAACCCTCACAATGGGCACTGCACAGTACCACTTCTCTTCTCCTGTATGCTGGGTGTTGTGCTCAGTATCTGGTCCTGTACAGATAGACAGTACACAGTATAACTTCCCTGTTTTTTTTTTTATTGATTTCTCTAGTTCACTTTCTGTAACTTGAAAATCATTCTCATGGCACCGCCGGCAATAAACTGACAGATGCTTGAGTTCATGAAGGTCTCGGTCATCAGGTGATCAATGATGTAACCCTGAAAGCAAATAAGAAAAGTAAATATGTGACTCTTCCAGAGTCTATTTAAAGGGTAAGTATAGTCTGAGAAGGTAAGTTGGTTGTACCTGGATGGCGTGAGACAGGCAGCCGTTGGTACGATGGGTGTACCCTACGGTGTTCAGAGCTTCCCGGACAAAGTCATCACTGGTGTTCACCAGAATGCTGGTGCTTATGTTGTAGGTCATGTTGGTGGACACTAAGTTCGGTATAACAGACTGAGGAGACAGAGGGTAGCGGTCACTTTACGTAGCGTCTCTTTATTGTGCTGTATGTAATGAAACTAAGCTTCCTTCTCATTGGCTTATATGACTCGGGATCCTTTATTTACATACCGCAAAGAGAATAGTTCATTATAGGGTATTACTGTTATATCCTGTCTAATTCTCTGGTCACATCAAGAGCTGTAATCACAATTCTGCCGTAACATCATGTCTTATAGTCCTGTCATATCCAGCTCTGCAGTTATCTTTTTTTCTGTTGCATCGTGTCTTGTACTCTAGTCACATCCAAAGCTGAAGTCATCATTCTACTTTTACATTATGTATAATATTCTAGTCTTATCAAGATCTACAGTCATTATTCTGCTATCATATCACGTCTCGATTCAGTCACCTCTAGAGCTGTAATTACAATTTTGCCATTACATTATGTCTGATACCCTGGTCACATTCAAAGCTGCAGCCATCATTCTGCTTTTGCATCATGTCTTATGATTTAGTCACATCCTAAGCCGGTTTCACAAATTTTCTGTTACTTCTTGTCTTATCTTAAAGCCCCCCTCCCGAGTCATCATTCTGCTATTGTTATCAGAGTTTATGATTCAGTCACCTCCAGAGCTGCATTTACAATGTTTGTGTTGCGTAATGTTTTATACCCCAGTCACTTCCAGAGCTGCATTTACAAATTTGCTGTTCAACGTATATACTCAAGTCAAATCCAGAGCTGCATTTACAATGTTTCTGTTATTTCACATATAATACCCCTGTTACCTCCAGAGCTGAATTCACATTTTTATGTTACTTCATGTCTTATAGTCCAGTCATAGCCAGAGCAGCAGTCACAATTCTGCTATTATATCATGTCTTATGATTCAGCCACATCCAGAGCTGCATTCACAATTTTGCTGTTACTTCATGGCTTTGACAGGCCATCAGAACATGTCAGATAAGACAACATCAAAACCAGGGTACAGGGTGTCATGTCAACCTCCGACCTTCATCACAGTGTGTCTGACGGCTGATGAGAACGGAGGTAATGCTGTGGAGGTAATACTGGTACCTGAACTGTAATCCCATCAGATCTGTACTCATAGTGGAGGGAGCGGGAGAAAAAGTCCATGAAAGCCTAAAAAAAGAAAATGAATGACAGACAGGTCACATACAGTATATGGATGTGTGCATTGTCATGCAGGCCACCAACAGTCCTAGCTAATCCCAAGCTAAACCAAAAGGAAATCATACAGCGGCCTTCAGTAAAAGAAAAAACACACTGTGCGCCGCTGCAGGTGTCCCAATGACCCTTTAGTGGAAAAAAAGAAAAACATGGAGGCAGTACCTATAAAGTAGTGGAGGGAAAAAAAAGCATCTTTTAATCCATATTGTGGCAGTGCAAACACATGCATTTGAATCCCTTCTGTAAGCTGTAGAATGACTGTGTGTCAATATTAGGCTCAGTTCACATTTCATTTATTTGGTCAGTTACGAGTAAAAAACACAGAACAGGTGCTGATCTTTTCATGATACCTTATTTGAGAGTTGGATTGGCTTCTGATTTTGGGTCACCATACAGTAACTGCTGGAATTATCTGACCAAATAACTGGAGTATTCCAGGTCAATGTTAGTGTGAGGTCTAAGGGGACTTTCACATTAGCGGCAGGGGAGTCCGGCAGGCTATTCTGGCGGGTGAACAGCCTGTCGGATCCATCCTGCCGCTAGTTCACATTTGACCCTGGACTGCCGCTCCGTTCCCATTGACTATAATGGGGTGGGGGCGAAGTTCCGGTGGCAGCACGGCAGCGCATGGCGAGAGGCAGCCGGACTAAAAGTACTGCATGTCGTACTTTTAGTCCGGCTGCCTCTCGCCATGCGCTGCCGTGCTGCCGCCGGAACTCCGCCCCCGCCCCCATTATAGTCAATGGGGACGAAGCGGCAGTCCGGGGGCACACGTGAACTAGCGACAGGACGGATCCAACAGGCTGTTCACCCGCCGGAACAGCCTGCCGGACTCCCCTGCCGCTAGTGTGAAACTAGCCTAATTCACTTAACTGTGCAGTGGCCCAAGAATTTAATATAGTGGGAAAGAGCTGTCTTATTTTACCCCTTCTGTTGTTTCCACATTGACTGATAGATAACGTTTCTGTTAGCCACTGATTCAAGTAGTGGCTCCATGACAGTGGAGAGGGTGTCAGCAGTAAGTTTGTGTTGACGTCACTGTTTATTTTTCCCTTCTTATTCGTGAGAAGAACAGCCCAAAAAACGGATCCTGTATTTTGAGCATCCAGCTTCACACGGTCAGTAATTGATCAGTATTTGTAAGGCAAAAATGAGAATGGGTCCAAAACAGGGAAAACATGTCATGGAAATATTTGCATGTCTTCTGTGTTTTGGACCCACTGTATATGTAAAATAAGTTATTCTGCGTCAATGCGGACACCCCACTAACAGTAGCATTGGACAGTTATTCACCCCACTTTGAGAATGACGGCGTAATAGAATTGCTTATCTATTAAACAAGGTGGACACCCCAATAACAGTAGTATTAGACAGATTATTCACCCCGATTACAGTCCCTGCACTGTCCCTGCACTGTCCCTTTCACACTGGCAATTCAGTATTCTCTTTTCCTAAAGATCGTCAGCACTACTATTACTAGCACAACAGAACTACATCTCTCCCTATGCTCGGAGACCGCACAGGATAAGGCTTTTAAAGGGCTTTGACATCACAGGGTATGGCTCTTTGCGGATTCGCTGGGTGCATGGCGTTATGGGTCATTTTGCATTCATGGGCTTCTTACTTTCACTTAGTAACACGTGTAACCACCATTTTAGGAAAAAAACTATTACTGTATTTTTCACCCCATAAGACACATTCCCCCCCCCCCCCGAAGGTGGGGGGAAAATGTCCCTGCATCTTATGAGGTAAATACTAATGAGCGCTTTAATTATGGAAGTGCTCATTAGTACTGGAGGACGGAAGCGAAGAATACGGTAGTTACCATGAAGCGCGAGGAAATTCGGATTAATTGTGAATCTAATTTTTTGTAAACTTCGGGTTAAATTCCACTTTGGATATTTAGATTAGCTCAACACTAATGGTGATTATTACAGTGATGATGTCGGTGAGGTTGCGGATTAAGTGTTGACAGGAGTGATGTTGGGGATTATAGTGATGATGATCCTCAACATTCAAATTGTAGCACCAAGAAGGACAAGTCATAAGGTTATGCAAATCGGGAGTGTAGAAGGTGTCACTAAGATATGCAAATGTTCAAATTTTCATGCACCTAGCTCCAATCTGTGGCCTTTTGTAGGGGCAAAAAAGCCAGATTCAAAGCAAAGTTTTTTAGCCACATGAAACCTAAAAAATCACATCAAGTCATGTGGGATGATTGCTCGATGCTTCTTGTTCCTCATTGCGCCAATTATCATCACTTGTTGCAAACTGAGAGAAAAAGATGCAAAGAAGCAGACCATTGCATGGACGAATCATCTGATTAGAAGAATGGTACACAGTGATCTATTCTGTACTGCAACTGAAAGTGGACATCACATCCCAAGCCTAGGGAAGCACACAGCGTCTACAAAAACCATCAGAAGGCAAGGCATTGGGCTACGAGCCAGATGTCAAACTACAGGTGTTCCATTAACCTCATGCCATGTGGGCGATGCCACTAAGAGGCCTTCACAGGGGAACGTCACATCACAACGTAAGGTCCTATTCCTGAGATTATGATGTGGCATAATGTATGGTAGCCGGACCCTATTAGTCTTAATTTCAGGTACACTAACAGCTTGGCGTTTCATTTATTTGGTCGTGGAACCAGTAGTACAACCATTTCTCCAAACTGTCCCAGGAGCTGTTTTTCAACATGATAACACCATAAAGCAAGTTGCTCATGATACTGTGAGCAGCCTGCATGGCCAAAATGCTCTACCATGGCCTGCAGCATCTACAGAATTGTCTCCCATTGGGCACATCTGGGACGTCATTGGTCACAATTTGAAAGAAAACTGCCAGCAACGGATCTTGATGATTTGTGTGCCCAAGTACATTTATCATAGTAGAGCATTCCTCAGAAAACCATCAACTCCAACATGCACAGTTACATCATGGTGCCCTGTAAGGAGACCACTCCATATGTAATGAAGGCCAGCTGTGTAATACAGCAATGATGCTAATCTCAGTCAATTAACACCTCAGTTGCCATGGTCAATTGTAATCCCGGCATTTGAGGCAGCTTTTCATGGGAGTGCAGTGTTCATGCAGCCTGAACGGGTCCAGTGTTGAGATGGAGGAAGCCATTCATTCTCTGTGGTAGACATAGGAATTAGGAAGACTCGAGGTTACCAAAGCAATACATTCCTATGGAGCCGTGCTTCCTGCAAATCTCCCTCAGACTATAATGGTAAATATTTTGCAGTCTGTTGAAGAAGCAATCAGCATCCATCCCCTAGCAATGCAGTCTGTCATTACCACAGTTGTATAACATTCAGCCCCTCGTCATGCAGTCTGCCATCACCACAGTGCATAACATCCATCCCCTCGCCATGCAGTCTGCCATTACAAGTGTATAACATCCATCCCCTTGCCATGCAGTCTGCCATTACCACAGTGCATAACATCCATCCCCTCACCATGCAGTCTGCCATTACCACAAGTGTATAACATCCATCCCCTCGCCATGCAGTCTGCCATTACCTCAGGTGTATAACATCCAACCTCTAGCCCAGCAGTTTGCCATAACCACAGGTGCATAAAATCCAGCCCCTTGCCTTGCGGTCTGCCATTACCACAGGTGTATAACATCCAGCCCCTGGCCATACAGTCTACCTTTACCAAAAGGGTATAACATCCAGCCCCCAGCCATGCAGTCTGTCATTACCACAGGTATATAACATCCACCCTCTTGCCCAGCAGTCTGCCATAACCACAGGTGTATAACATCCAGCCCCTTGCCTTGCAGTCTGCCATTAGCACAAGTGTATAGCATGCATCCCGTAGCTGTGCAGTCTGCCATTACTTCAGGTGTATAACATCCATTCCCTTGCCATGTAGTCTGTCATTACCACAGTGCATAACATCCAGCCCCCGACCATGCAGTCTGCCATTACCACAGTGCATAACATCCAACCTCTAGCCATGCAGTCTGCCATTACCACAAGTGTATAGCATCCATCCCGTAACCGTGCAGTTTGCCATTACTTTAGGTGTATGACCTCCAACCTATCACCTTGCAGTCTGCCATTACCACAGGTACAGTATATCACATCCAACCTCTAGCCTTGTAGTCTACCATTACTACAGGTATATGACATCCAGCTCCCAGCCATGCTGTCTGCCATAACCACAGGTGTATAACATCCAACCTCTAGCCCAGCAGTCTGCCATAACCACAGGTGTATTACATCCAGCCTCTAGCCATGCATTCTGTCAGACATTTGTTAAAGTATGGCTCATTCTAAAGTTCTCACAGAATTTTTGCATGGTTCTATAATAGGATGCCACCGCTACCACAAGTCAGTTCCTGAAATGTCTTCCCTCTTAGATATTCCACAATCACCTGTGAGTGGTATTATTGTAAAGTGGAAGGAACCACAGCAACTCAGCCATGAAGTGGAGACCACAGAAAGTTACAGAGCGGGGTCTCCAAGTGCTGAGTAGCATAGTGAATAAAAGTCACCAACGCTCTGATTACTCCATAACTGCAGAGTCCAAACCTTCTCTGCCATTGACATCAGCACAACGACTGTGCTGTGAGCTTCATGGCATGGATTTCCATAGCTGTGCATTTGCATGCAAGCCTTATATCACCAAGCACAATGGAGTGGTGTAAAGCACACCGACACTGGACTCTGGAGCAGTGGAAACATGCTGTGTGGAATGATGAATCCTGCTTCTTTATGTGGTGGTCTGATGGACAAGTCTGGGTTTAGCGAATGCCAAGATGTGTTGTAAGGATATTTATAATTAAGAGAGTTATCTGGTAATCAAGATCGATGACCTATTCTCTGGATCAGCCGTTAGAAAAGGCTCTGTGAGTGCTGCGGCATCTTTCTAGGCCACGTGACGTCACTATACATCGGTTACATTGCCTAGTTGCAGCTCAGCCCCATTGAAGTGAATGAGATGCAAAACCAAGCACAGCCGCTGTACTGTGTACTGTCATGCACTATGTTTGGAGAGCTCCTGGGAGCCGCCTGTGCTCACCAGAGTTCCGGTGAGTGTGGTGGCTTCCTGAAACAGCTGATCGACAGGGGTGCTGGGACTCTGACCCCCGTCGATGTGATAATGATAACCTATCCTGAAGATAGGTCATTATTATCCATTCCTGGATAGCCCCTTTAAGTTCTGATTGGTTCTTTCCCCTCTAATTATTATATTAACTTTTAATGTAGTGAGATGGTTGGTACAATACATACAAGACCCCTATTGACCTGTAGGCTGCATTCCTGAGTGGTTAGATAGCTCAGGATATGCATACTGCACAGTGGACATCCTAAGAAAGAAAAGAAACTAAATACAGAAAGGTTTGATGCATGAGACAAAGCTCTCAGCTTCACTGAGGACATCAGTTGGGTAAGATGGTGTGGTTTTACTATCTCTCTCTCTGTATTACCATGGGGCGTAGGCTATGTACCATGTTGGTAGCATGGCAACATGAGTTCACTACGTTGTGGCAGGCCAGGTAATTTATTGCTATTTATTTTGCTCACACTTAGTAAATATTTTTATTCACTTACCCTTCTTAAGCCTATTTACTTCTCGAATCTTTGAATTCACATTAAAACTCAGGAGAGTGTTAATTGCTTGACTGCATTGTACCAACTGTAAAGTTTAGGGCAGGGATAATGCAGTGGTGAGGGGTGTTTCTCAGGGGTTAGCCTCTGCCCCTTAGTTCCAGTGAAGGGAAATCTTCAGCATACTGAGACATTGTGGACAATTACATGCTTCCAACTGTGTGGGAACAGTTGTGGGCAGACCATTTTTTGTTCCACCATGGCTGTGCCCCAGTGCACAAAGCAAGCTCCATAAAGGCATGGTTGGGTGTGTTTGGTGTGGAAGAATTTGGCTGCACAGAGCCCTGACCTCAACCCCACAAATGCTCTTCTGAATGAATGGGCAATATTTCTAAAGACACACTCTTTTAGAAAGCTTTCCCAGAATAGCAAAGGGGAAGAGTATGTCTATGGATGTAGAATAGGGTGTCATAAAAGTTCCTGGAGGTGGAATGTGGAGATGTCCTAATTAGGGATGAGCGAATCGACTTCGGATGAAACATCCAAAGTCGATTTGCATAAAACCTTGTTCCAATACTGTACAGAGCAGGAGCTCTGTACAGTATTAAAATGTATTGGCTCCTGTAACGGAACGCCTAGCACCCCGACCGGGTACCTCCGTTGAATGATGCTTTCCGAGGACTCCAAGCACTCCACTTGACACCGTATGCACTGCAGACCCCACGCACCGCCGAAGCTTGGTTGAGGTCTCACCGTCTCCTACCCACCCTGGACCTACGACAAGGCTCCAGGCTCCAGTGGGTGAACCTCTCCTAAAACCAGAGAGCAGGAACAGCTCTTAAAAGAGCTAGTAGTTATAGCCAGGGGAGTATAGCAAATCTCCCAGCGTATAGCAATCCCCAGCGTCGATCAGTTACCCAAACATCAGCCTCAACATGATAAAGGGTAAAACAGGAACTCTCTTTATTTTAACACACAAGCATTTTATACACATCTTCCAACAAAGTTACCACCCCAGGGTTTTGTAAAAACAGCCAATAACCACGTACAATACACTCAGACACTCCGACACAAAATCCTCCCCTCTGTCCGTGATAGAATTACCTCACACTGGGTTGATGCAATCATCACAGGCAGACGAATACACAATATCCTCTGCCCTGGAGACACCCGAGGAGCAATTCAATTATCTCTCAGGACAAAGGGGAATGGCCAATACACACGTGGGGACAATGGAACAGACATCACTTACTCAAACATACAATGTCCCACCCTTTACAATACACATAGACATTTAACACATTCCCAGACAGCTCAAGTCTGAGTGCATATTATTAGGTGAATGGCACTCAGACAACATGAATACAATAAAATGAGCTAACTAGGTACCCTCACATAACATACAATACAATTACACAGACAGATGGTTCTGTCACACATCTCAAAACCCCACATGTCCCCATATGGCTTGGATCTGAGCGCTCAGAAGCCACAAACACAGTCAAATTGCCATGGGGTTTAAGTTTTGCATGGGCTGATGAGAGGGCCCATAATCCTGGGGCAAGAGGCTGGTAGCCAGGTCCCTCCAAAACCCAGTGGCGAGGTTGGTTTCGCCACATATCTCCCCCTCCCAGGGAAGACTAACCAGATACCTGACCTCACGGTCAGTACCTGAGTTAGTCTGGCAGTCCACCCACAACCCTATACTGGACCTGTTGAATTTTGGGGCCTGGCTCTGTTCTGAATGTCCCCAGCTGTTGAGGGGGCATCTGCTACTCCTTGCTTCCTTGTTGCTCTCTAGCTTGGAGCTGTAGGTACTTGGTGGGCAGAGGCCAACTGCGCTCTGCCCCGATGCCAGCTCTTCCGCTGGGGTAGCCTGTGGGGAGTCAGCTCTGGATAAGAGGATAGAGGAGGGCAGAGGCTGACTGCGCTCTGCCCAGATGCCAGCTCTTCTGCTGGGGTAGCCTGTGGGGAGTCAGGCTCTGGATAAGAGGATAGAGGAGGGCAGAGGCCAACTGCGCTCTGCCCAGATGCCAGCTCTTCCGCTGGGGTAGCCTGTGGGATGTCCGGCTCTGGAGAAGAGGATAGGGGAGGGCAGAGGCTGCCTGCGCTCTGCCCAGATGCCAGCTCTTCTGCTGGGGTAGCCTGTGGGGAGTCAGGCCCTGGATAAGAGGATAGGGGAGGGCAGAGGCCAACTGCGCTCTGCCCAGATGCCAGCTCTTCCACTGGGGTAGCCTGTGGGATGTCCGGCTCTGGAAAAGAGGATAGGGGAGGGCAGAGGCCAACTGCGCTCTGCCCAGATGCCAGCTCTTCTACTGGGATGTGGTCAGGGAATCCTATCCCCAGGACCTTGTTGCAGATCGGCTGTGGAGAGGAGAACTCGCTTACCTCCTCCTCCTGGCATTCCTGCAGGGTTGGTGGGGAAACTGAACCGGCCGTCCAGCATCTCTGTAGGGCCGGTGGAGAGACCATCTCCACCTGCCATCGGGAGGTCTTCCCAGAACCAGTCGATGAAGTTCTCTACTTTGGGAGTTGGTAGGGAAGCAGGGGGTATCGCCAGCAAGTCTTCCCAGTTGTAGGAGGGCAGATCTGGCTCTGCTTGTCGAGTAGGTTGGGGATGAATGGAGCTGAGCAGGTGTTGGTAGGTCTGCTCCAGCTCCCACTCCCTTGTTACCAGGTGGGTCATGTCTTTGCTCACCTCCCTTCCGTCAGCATAAACATGCATGCCCATCCGGTAGTCGTAGATATCCCAAAACCTAGACTCCTCCGTGCTGCTAAGATCAATGTCCTCCTCCAAGGCATCCCATAGTAACCCCGGTCCATCAAACTCCTCACCCTCGGGTCTGTCGTGCTCAGCCATCCAGGGGGAATGTTGAATGACATGCCACCTTAGGGCCTGGTAAGCGTCCTCTAGCCAAAGCTCCTTACATACCAGGTTCTGGAGCTCTGTTACCCAGTCATCCAGGGGCTGCTCTCCCAAGAGACCCATCCGCATCGCCACACGCTTCTGTAGCCGCTGCTCATAACTGGGGAGACTCTCACCTCGCCGCCGCTGGGCATTTTCCAGGGCATCATACCAGACTTCCTTTCTGTCTGCATCCCTGTAGTCTGCGGCTGCCTCCTCCTCCTCGTCATAGAACGCTGTCCGAAGACTAGCCGATTCCATCCTGCTGTAGCCAGGGGCGCTGTACGGATACTAGCGTTGCCCTCAATTTAGTAAATCCACGAACGGTGTCTCCGAGCTGCTTCTCCTCACACTAGGACGCCATCCCACTGCTTGCCACCAAATGTAACGGAACGCCTAGCACCCCGACCGGGTACCTCCGTTGAATGGATGCTCCTAGTGCTTTCCGAGGACTCCAAGCACTCCACTTGACACCGTACGCACTGCAGACCCCACGAACCGCCAAAGCTTGGTTGAGGTCTCACGGTCTCCTACCCACCCTGGACCTACGACAAGGCTCCAGGCTCCAGTGAGCAGGAACCAGGAACAAGCTCTTACAAGAGCTAGTAGTTATAGCCAGGGGAGTATAGCAAATCTCCCAGCGTATAGCAATCCCCAGCGTCGATCAGTTACCCAAACATCAGCCTCAACATGATAAAGGGTAAAACAGGAACTCTCTTTATTTTAACACACAAGCATTTTATACACATCTTCCAACAAAGTTACCACCCCAGGGTTTTGTAAAAACAGCCAATAACCACGTACAATACACTCAGACACTCCGACACAAAATCCTCCCCTCTGTCCGTGATAGAATTACCTCACACTGGGTTGATGCAATCATCACAGGCAGACGAATACACAATATCCTCTGCCCTGGAGACACCCGAGGAGCAATTCAATTATCTCTCAGGACAAAGGGGAATGGCCAATACACACGTGGGGACAATGGAACAGACATCACTTACTCAAACATACAATGTCCCACCCTTTACAATACACATAGACATTTAACACATTCCCAGACAGCTCAAGTCTGAGTGCATATTATTAGGTGAATGGCACTCAGACAACATGAATACAATAAAATGAGCTAACTGGGTACCCTCACATAACATACAATACAATTACACAGACAGATGGTTCTGTCACACATCTCAAAACCCCACATGTCCCCATATGGCTTGGATCTGAGCGCTCAGAAGCCACAAACACAGTCAAATCGCCATGGGGTTTAAGTTTTGCATGGGCTGATGAGAGGGCCCATAATCCTGGGGCAAGAGGCTGGTAGCCAGGCCCCTCCAAAACCCAGTGGCGAGGTTGGTTTCGCCACAGCTCCGATGAGCCAAAGTTATTGCTTCGCGAAGTCTCGTGAGACTTCACTTAATAACTTGATAAATCCATTTGTACTGTAAAAAAACATTTCGGGAAATGTTTTTTTACAGTACAAATTAATTTATGAAGTTATTTCATGAAGTCTCGCAAGACTTCGCGAATCAATAACTTCGGCTCATCTGAGCCAATACATTCTAATACTGTACGGAGCTCCTGCTCCGTACAGTATTGGAACGAATTTTATGCAAATCGACTTCGGATGTTGCATCCGAAGTCGATTCGCTCATCCCTAGTCCTAATGCTTTCTGATACCGTTTGTTATTATCAATATCGGTCAGTCATACTGTTTCTGAGGATGTTTTGTGAGATCCTATAGATACCTTAGTAGCGCCATAAATTGCTGTCATTGGATAAGGATGGGCCCCGGCAGCGGAGGAGATGTTTATGATCAGACCTTTTTTCCTATGAAGAAAGAGAGGTCAATGCCAGTCAATATCCTATCAACTTCACAAATATGCACATACATTGTTCCATTCTTATATGGTGGCAGTTATGTGGGGACACTGACGTGGACGGTGTGCCTGACAATCCCTTTGGCCTGCACCTCCAAGTCATGTGAACTTAGCCTAGAGGTAAGATATTAAAAGGGTTGTCTCACTTAAGTAAATGGCATTTATCATGTAGACAAAGTTAATACAAGGCACTTACTAATGTATTTATTCCTTTGGTGTCTTGATTCATTTTTTCATCACATAGCTTGTATTCAGGAGTTATGACCACCCTGCAATCCAGCACTGGCGGCCATGCTTGCATACTATAGGAAAAAGCACTGGCCTCTCTGGTGGCTGGGACCATGGGAGCACACATACTTAGGCACATATGGACAATCACAATACATTAGGAGGCGCCTTGTATTAACTCTGTCTACATGATAAATGCCATTTACTGAATTGAGACAACTCTTTTGATGAAGGGTTTTTCACATTTTCCATGCTCAGGACAGCCCGTGGTTAATGTGCACTATTATTTTTTCTGGTTGGTCTTCTTTTATTTGATTACTTATTGTTTCTGTCCTTTTAGTTAATTATTTGAAGGACACACAATTTACCCGTCCCCTAATGAATCCACTGATTTACAGGGAGTAACTGGCACATCAGACTTTGCAACGTGCAGCAGACTAATAATGGGGTATGTTTTCCGCTGCGAAGCTGCAGGACCTGAGAATATTTTAATTTTATCAATTAAGTAAACAAGCTTACCCCTCTTAATATAAGGCAGCTCTTCTTCAACCCTAATGAGTTAGTTATAGAGTAAAAGAAAAGGCAGGTGAGCTTGTGCCACTGTTAGGACTAAGGGAAAACAGATTAGCTTCAAACTAAGCTTCCCTGGCCTCCCATAGCAGCACAATAGTGGGGATTTAACAAATAGAAACACCATTGGGAGGACATTCTCGCTTAACAGAATTTACAACTGACAGTCTCCTCAGAGGCCGGCTGAGGATAGTAAACTGGAAGGGAAATCAATTGATTGAGATTTCTAAAAGAGGTGACCTTTGGCCTAAAGGAGGGCAAAAACCTCATTAATACTTGTCTTGTCAAACGTAGACATACAGTGGTGCTGGAAAGTTTGTGAACCCTTCTGAATTTTTTCATTCTGAACTAAAACGACATCAGATTTTCACGCTGAAATTAGACACAAATCCTAAAAATAGATAAAGATAACCAAATAAAACAAATGAGTCAAAATATTAGAATGTCTGTGAGTGGCATTAGTATGTGATCTTTTCGGATTAGCAGATAATGTGAAAGTTTAATTAGTCAGGTGTTTTCAATCAATGGGATGACAATCAGGTGTGAGGGGTGACCTGTTTTATTTAAAGAACAGGAATCTATCAAACTCTGATCTTCATAATATATGTTTGTGGAAGTATATTATCACATAAACAAAAATAATTTGAGGACCTCAGAAGAACAGTTGTTGATGCTCATCAGGCTGAAAAAGGTAATGCAACCATCTGTGAAGAGTTTGCACTCCACCAATAAACAGTCAGACAGATTGTATACAACTGGAGGAAATTCAAAACTGTTATCACCCTCCCCACCAACAAAGATCACACCAAAAGCAAGGCATGTAATAGTCTGTGAGGTCACAACAGAGCCCAGCAACTAAAGGCCTTTCTCATATTAGCTAAAGTTAATGTTTATGAGTCTACCATCATTAGGACATTGAACAACAATGGTGTACATGGTAGAATTGCAAGGAAAAAGCCGCTGCTCTCTAAAAAGAACTTTGCTGCCCATCTGCAGTTTGCTAATTATCACCTGGACAAGCTAGAAGACTGTTAGAACAATGTTTTGTCGGTGGATGAGACCAAACTTTTTGGTTTAAAGAGAAGTGTTATGTTTGGAGAAAGGAAACCATTACATTCCAACATAAAAACCTTGTGACACACAGTGATAGTATTACCATGGTTTGGGCCTGTTTTGCTGCATCTGGGCCAGAACAGCTTGCCATCATTGGTGGGACAATAAATTCTGAATAATACCAGAAAACTCTAAAGAAAGATGTCAGGACATCTGTCCATGAGGTGTATCTCAAGAGAATGTGGGTCTTACAGCAAGACAATCACTCTAAGCATACAAGTCGTTATTCCAAAAAATGGTAAAGAAAAATAAAGTTTTGGAATGGCCAGGTCAAAGTCCTGACCTTACTCCAATAGAAATGGAAGGACCTGAAGCGAGCAGTTCATTGGAGGAAACCACCAACATAACAGTTAAAGCTGTGTTTTTATGGAGAATGGGCTAAAATTCCTCCAAGCCTACGTGCCGTACTGATCAACAATTGTGACATTTGTAATCACAGTTATTGCTGTACAAGGGGTTCACACCAGATACTGAAAGTAAAGGTTCACATACTTTTACCACTCACAGACAAGTGATTTTGGATAATTTTCCTCAATAAATAAAGAAATAACCAGTATAATTTTTGACTCATTTGTTTGATTTGGTTATCTTTATCTACTTTTATGACTTGTGTGAAAATCAGATGTAGCTTAAGGTCAAATTTATGCAGAAATATAGTTAATTCTGAAAGGTTCACAAACCTTTAAAGGGGTTGTGCAAGAACACACTCTTGGCCGGACCTCTAAAGGAAAGAGGATGTACCTTCTTCTTGGCTCCAGCTACCTGTTCCTTCTCCATGCCTGTGATGTTCCTCTGGGCTTCCTCAATGTCAATATCTGGTTTGACGTGGCTGCAGCCAATCACTGGCCAGAGTGGGGATCAGCTTCCCTTACGTCATGACAAATGGTCACATGATGGAAGGGGATCTGGCTGCACCAATGTCAAACTGGATGTTGATATTGAGGAAGCCCCAGAGGAGCATCACAGGCCTGGAGGAGAAGGAGGAAGGAGCCAGTGCCAAGAAGCAGGTAAGTCATCATTCTTTTACAAGTCTGGCCAAGTGTGCGTGTGGGGGGGGGGGGGGGTTTGCTATTCGATTGCAATTACTGAGGCCAGATCCTGTCTGATCTTCAATATCCTGGGCATCATGAAGGTTGGAGGAAAGATGTACACTTGCTTGATTTTCACCTGGATCAGCATCTACAGCAAGTGGGTTGCCCTCCTTGCACAGGGAGCAGAACCTGATCAGTTTGGCATTCCTTTATGTTACCCTCAAGTCTACTTCTGGCATGCCCTATCTCTGGGCTATGGGGCTATGGAATTGAAGATCTCCCGATTTATGCCTCATTCACACAGTCAGTGTTTGGTCAGTGATTTCCATCATTGATTGTGAGCCAAAACCAGGAGCAGGCCTAAAGACAAAACGGGTGCAGATGTTTCCCTTAGGCCTCTTTCACACAAACTATACAGATTGGGTCAGTATGTGTTCAGGGTGCGTTCAGTGAAATTGGCACCATTTTCCAAGCGAGTTAAGTCAGTTTTGTCTGCGATTGCATTCAGTTGTTCACACTGACATGTGAATGAGGCATTGGAAATGTAAAGTTGCGATCCACCATAATGTCCAGAGAGCCTCAAACAGTCCTGATCAAAAGTTTAAGACCACTTGAAAAATGGCAAAAAAATCATATTTTACATTGTTGGATCTTAACAAGGTTCCAAGTAGAGCTTCAACATGCAACAAGAAGAAAAGGGAGTGAGACAAAACATTTTTTGAGCATTCAATTAATTAAAAATAACAATTAAACTGAAACAGGCTGTTTTTCAGCTGATCCAAATTTTAGGACCACATGCCTTTTAAAAAAGGCCAAATCTGTGCAAAGATGTGGATTCGTTGTCATGTTCTGTCAGGTAGTCACAGGTTGTGATGGCAAAGGCAAAAAAACTCTCCCTTATTGAACGTGGTCGGGTTGTTGAACTGCATAAGCAGGGTCTCTCACAGCGCGCCATCGCTCCTGAGGTGGGACGCAGTAAGACAGTCATTTGGAATTTCTTAAATGATCCTGAGGGTTATGGAACAAAAAAGTCAAGTGGAAGACCCAAAAAAATGTCATCAGCACTGAGCTGGAGGATCCAATTGGCTGTCCGTCAAGACACTGGACGATCCTCGACCCAAATTATGGCACTTATTGGTGCTGACTGCAGCCCCATAACCATCAGACGGCATCTGAGACTGAAGGGCTTCAAAAACAAAAAACATCTTCAAAGACCTCGTCTCCTTGAACGCCACCGAACTGCTGGTTTGGACTTTGCAAGAGAGCACCAAACATGGGACATTCAAAGGTGGAAGATAGTTTTATTCTCTGATGAGAAAAAATGTAACCTTGATTGTCCTGATGGTTTCCAACGTTACTGGCATGACAAGCCGATCCCACCTGAGATGTTTTCTACGCGCCACAGTGGAGGGGGCGCCATAATGGTCTGGGGTGATTTTTCCTTCAGTGGAACAATGGAGCTTCAGGAAGTGCAGGGGCGTCAAACGGCCGCTGGCTATGTCCAGATGTTGCAGAGAGCATTACTCATGACTGAGGGCCCTCGTCTGTGTGGTAACGACTGGGTTTTTCAACAGGACAACGCTACAGTGCACAATGCCCGCAGGACAAGGGACTTCTTCCAGGAGAATAACATCACTCTTTTGGCCCATCCTGCGTGTTCCCCTGATCAAAATCCAATTGAGAACCTTTGGGGATGGATGGCAAGGGAAGTTTACAAAAATGGACAACAGTTCCAGACAGTAGATGGCCTTCGTGCGGCCGTCTTCACCACTTGGAGAAATGTTCCCACTCACCTCATGGAAACGCTTGCATCAAGCATGCCGAAACAAATTTTTGAAGTGATCAACAATAACGGCGGAGCTACTCATTACTGAGTTCATGTTTGGAAGTTGGATTTATGTTTTGGGGGGGGTTTAGTTTTTTTTTGGAGGTGTGGTTTGTGACGAAACCAACCTCGCCACTGGGTTTTGGAGAAGCCTGGTTGCCAGCCTCTTGCCCCAGGATTATGGGCCCTCTCATCAGCCCATGCAAAACTTAAACCCCATGGCGATTTGACTGTATTTGTGGCATCTGAGCGCTCAGATCCAAGCTATATGGGGACATGTGGGGTTATGAGATGTGTGAACTATCTGTCTGTGTAATTGTATTGTATGTTATGTGAGGGTACCCAGATAGCTAATTGTATTGTATTTGTGTATTCTGAGTGCCATTCACCTAATGATATGCACTCAGACTTGAGCTATCTGGGAATATGTTAAATATCTGTGTTTGCTGTGAGGGTGTGATATTGTGTGTTTGGGTGGTGATTCCTGTCCTGTTGTTCCCACATGTGTATTGGTGATTTCCCTTTGTCCTGAGAGATAATTGAATTGCTCCTCGGGTGTCTCCAGGGCAGAGAGGAGGAAACCATGATGCATTGTGGGGATGTGTTGTGTCTGTGTATCCTGCAGTGCTGCATATCTGTCCTGTGTCACAGTCTTCCTTCTGGTCCCCTAGAGGCGTGTACACCAGATGGGGACCTGCATAAATACGGGCGGGTAGCCCTCAATAAAGAGTTCCTCTTTTACACTCAACATAAAGCTTCGTCTCATGTGTGTGGGGATTGCTATACTTGTATACTCCCCTGGCTATTACTCCTAGCTCTTGTAAGAGCTGTTCCTTTTCCTGGTTCCTGTGGTGGTATCGGTGTCGAGCGGAGTGCTTGGAGTCCTCGGGAGGCACTGGGAGCATTTATCAACGGAGGTACCCGGTCGGGGTGCTAGGAGATCCGTTACATGGTCCTAAACTTTTGATCAGCTGAAAAACAGCCTGTTTCAGTTTATTCGTTGTTTTCATTAAATTGAATGCTCAAAAAATGTTTTGTCTCACTCCCATTTCTTCTTGTTGCATGTCGAAGCTCTACTTGGAACCTTGTTAAGATCCAGCCATGATAAATAGGATTTTTTGCCATTTTTCAAGTGGTCTTAAACTTTTGATCAGGACTGTATGTAGGCAGCTGGTATCTGGGTGAAAAATATATCACTGATAACAGTTAAAATTGCTTATGTCTTAAAGATTAAATTTTTCCCTGCCTAATCAAACGTAAAAAAACTGAAAACAACAATGACTTTATTAGATGTGAAAATAAAACAAGGGAGACAAGCCACCCGACTTCTCAGAGAGCAGGAGTTGGTTGTCTGCATTGGTGTTCTAAAGTTCCCCCCAGGAGACTAAAAATTCATACAATTGTAACCCCAAAGGAGAGAGGAGAAGAACCTGAATCCTGCAGATCACAGGACCAAACAAAAACTCACTGGGGGTAAAGAGGAAGAGCCTTATATTAAGAGGGAGATGAGGGAGAACTTAATGGATTTCATTAAAGGTGCAATAACAAAAGAGTCTAAACTCACCCGTTTTCTCCCCTGCTTCTTCCTGAGCTGCGCTCCTCCCTGCTGCCGTTTGTCTTCCTGACTGCAGCTATGACTTTCTGTGTAGACAGTTTTACGCTTTAGCCAATCACTGGCTTCAACATCCTGTGCACTGCTGAGGCCAGTGATTGGCTGCAGCTGTGTCCTGTGCACACAGAACGTCACTGCTGCAGCCTGGAGCTGAAGTCAGCAGCAGGAGAACCGAGCACAGTGCTGGAACCCACAGGGAGAAAAGGGGTAGATATAGATTCTGCCATTCCTTCACCACCGTTATTATAGAGGCTCTCCGGGATTTCGTTTAACTCATACAACCCCTTTAAAATATTCCCGGGTCCTGCAGCTTCACAGGAGCAAATATACTGTATTATTGTGCTGCTGAGAGACACCGGGAAATCCTGTGCTAACAAGAAACCGTCATGTGAATAACCTGTAAGAGGCAGGAAACATTACAGAGCAGCGAAAATACTGCCCTCTCACCCCTCCGTACCTCACCACCATTCTAGGTAACACAATCCGGGTCATCTGAAAAACACAACAAACAGGAGAAACGTAAGAGCAAAACTGAGAAATATCACCCTGCAGGAGGAGGAGCAGACTCATAGCTCCTATATGTATCACCCTGCAGGAGGAGGGGCAGACTCATAGCTCCTTCTATATGTATCACCCTGCAGGAGGAGGGGCAGACTCATAGCTCCTTCTATATGTATCACCCTGCAGGAGGAGGAGCAGACTCATAGCTCCTTCTATATGTATCACCCTGCAGGAGGAGGAGCAGACTCATAGCTCCTTCTATATTTATCACCCTGCAGGAGGAGGAGCAGACTCATAGCTCCTTCTATATGTATCACCCTGCAGGAGGAGGAGCAGACTCATAGCTCCTTCTATATGTATCACCCTGCAGGAGGAGGGGCAGACTCATAGCTCCTTCTATATGTATCACCCTGCAGGAGGAGGAGCAGACTCATAGCTCATTCTATATGTATCACCCTGCAGGAGGAGGAGCAGACTCATAGCTCCTTCTATATGTATCACCCTGCAGGAGGAGGGGCAGACTCATAGCTCCTTCTATATGTATCACCCTGCAGGAGGAGGGGCAGAATCATAGCTCCTTCTATATGTATCACCCTGCAGGAGGAGGGGCAGACTCATAGCTCCTTCTATATGTATCACCCTGCAGGAGGAGGAGCAGACTCATAGCTCCTTCTATATGTATCACCCTGCAGGAGGAGGAGCAGACTCATAGCTCCTTCTATATGTATCACCCAGCAGGAGGAGGGGCAGACTCATAGCTCCTTCTATATGTATCACCCTGCAGGAGGAGGGGCAGACTCATAGCTCCTTCTATATGTATCACCCTGCAGGAGGAGGAGCAGACTCATAGCTCCTTCTATATGTATCACCCTGCAGGAGGAGGGGCAGACTCATAGCTCCTTCTATATGTATCACCCTGCAGGAGGAGGGGCAGACTCATAGCTCCTTCTATATGTATCACCCTGCAGGAGGAGGAGCAGACTCATAGCTCCTTCTATATGTATCACCCTGCAGGAGGAGGGGCAGACTCATAGCTCCTTCTATATGTATCACCCTGCAGGAGGAGGGGCAGACTCATAGCTCCTTCTATATGTATCACCCTGCAGGAGGAGGAGCAGACTCATAGCTCCTTCTATATGTATCACCCTGCAGGAGAAGGGGGCAGACTCATAGCTCCTTCTATATGTATCACCCTGCAGGAGGAGGAGCAGACTCATAGCTCCTTCTATATGTATCACCCTGCAGGAGGAGGGGCAGACCCATAGCTCCTTCTATATGTATCACCCTGCAGGAGGAGGGGCAGACTCATAGCTCCTTCTATATGTATCACCCTGCAGGAGGAGGGGCAGACCCATAGCTCCTTCTATATGTATCACCCTGCAGGAGGAGGAGCAGACTCATAGCTCCTTCTATATGTATCACCCTGCAGGAGTAGGGGCAGACTCATAGCTCCTTCTATATGTATCACCCTGGAGGAGGAGAAACAGACTCATAGCTCCTTCTATATGTATCACCCTGCAGGAGGAGGGGCAGACTCATAGCTCCTTCTATATGTATCACCCTGCAGGAGGAGGAGCAGACTCATAGCTCCTTCTATATGTATCACCCTGCAGGAGGAGGGGCAGACTCATAGCTCCTTCTATATGTATCACCCTGCAGGAGGAGGGGCAGACTCATAGCTCCTTCTATATGTATCACCCTGCAGGAGGAGGAGCAGACTCATAGCTCCTTCTATATGTATCACCCTGCAGGAGGAGGGGCAGACTCATAGCTCCTTCTATATGTATCACCCTGCAGGAGGAGGAACAGACTCATAGCTCCTTCTATATGTATCACCCTGCAGGAGGAGGAGCAGACTCATAGCTCCTTCTAT
This sequence comes from Bufo bufo, assembly GCF_905171765.1. Taxonomy (NCBI): domain Eukaryota; kingdom Metazoa; phylum Chordata; class Amphibia; order Anura; family Bufonidae; genus Bufo; species Bufo bufo. The sequence continues at coordinate 812,280,048 of NC_053389.1, forward strand.
ATGTATCATCCTGCAGGAGGAGGGGCAGACTCATAGCTCCCTTCTATATGTATCACCCTGCAGGAGGAGGGGCAGACTCATAGCTCCTTCTATATGTATCACCCTGCAGGAGGAGGGGCAGACTCATAGCTCCTTCTATATGTATCATCCTGTAGGAGGAGGAGCAGACTCATAGCTTCTTCTATATGTATCACCCTGCAGGAGGAGAGGCAGACTCATAGCTCCTTCTATATTTATCACCCTGCAGGAGGAGGGGCAGACTCATAGCTCCTTCTATATGTATCACCCTGCAGGAGGAGGGGCAGACTCATAGCTCCTTCTATATATATCACCCTGCAGGAGGAGGAGCAGACTCATAGCTCCTTCTATATGTATCACCCTGCAGGAGGAGGGGCAGACTCATAGCTCCTTCTATATGTATCACCCTGCAGGAGGAGGAGCAGACTCATAGGTCCTTCTATATGTATCACCCTGCAGGAGGAGGAGCAGACTCATAGCTCCTTCTATATGTATCACCTTGCAGGAGGAGGAGCAGACTCATAGCTCCTTCTATATGTATCACCCTGCAGGAGGAGGAGCAGACTCATAGCTCCTTCTATATGTATCACCCTGCAGGAGGAGGGGCAGACTCATAGCTCCTTCTATATGTATCACCCTGCAGGGGGAGGAGCAGACTCATAGCTCCTTCTATATGTATCACCCTGCAGGAGGAGGAGCAGACTGATAGCTCCTTCTATATGTATCACCCTGCAGGAGGAGGGGCAGACTCATAGCTCCTTCTATATGTATCACCCTGCAGGAGGAGGGGCAGACTCATAGCTCCTTCTATATGTATCACCCTGCAGGAGGAGGGGCAGACTCATAGCTCCTTCTATATGTATCACCCTGCAGGAGGAGGAGCAGACTCATAGCTCCTTCTATATGTATCACCCTGCAGGAGGAGGAGCAGACTCATAGCTCCTTCTATATGTATCACCCTGCAGGAGGAGGAGCAGACTCATAGCTCCTTCTATATGTATCACCCTGCAGGAGGAGGGGCAGACTCATAGCTCCTTCTATATGTATGACCCTGCAGGAGGAGGGGCAGACTCATAGCTCCTTCTATATGTATCACCCTGCAGGAGGAGGAGCAGACTTATAGCTCCTTCTATATGTATCACCCTGCAGGAGGAGGGGCAGACTCATAGCTCCTTCTATATGTATCACCCTGCAATAGGAGGAGCAGACTCATAGCTCCTTCTATATGTATCACCCTGCAGGAGGAGGAGCAGACTCATAGCTCCTTCTATATGTATCACCCTGCAGGAGGAGGAGCAGACTCATAGCTCCTTCTATATGTATCACCCTGCAGGAGGAGGGGCAGACTCATAGCTCCTTCTATATGTATCACCCTGCAGGAGGAGGAGCAGACTCATAACTCCTTCTATATGTATCACCCTGCAGGAGGAGGGGCAGACTCATAGCTCATTCTATATGTATCACCCTGCAGGAGGAGGGGCAGACTAATAGCTCCTTCTATATGTATCACCCTGCAGGAGGAGGAGCAGACTCATAGCTCCTTCTATATGTATCACCCTGCAGGAAGAGGAGCAGACTCATAGCTCATTCTATATGTATCACCCTGCAGGAGGAGGGGCAGACTAATAGCTCCTTCTATATGTATCACCCTGCAGGAGGAGGGGCAGACTCATAGCTCCTTCTATATGTATCACCCTGCAGGAGGAGGAGCAGACTCATAGCTCCTTCTATATGTATCACCCTGCAGGAGGAGGAGCAGACTGATAGCTCCTTCTATATGTATCACCCTGCAGGAGGAGGGGCAGACTCATAGCTCCTTCTATATGTATCACCCTGCAGGAGGAGGAGCAGACTCATAGCTCCTTCTATATGTATCACCCTGCAGGAGGAGGGGCAGACTCATAGCTCCTTCTATATGTATCACCCTGCAGGAGGAGGGGCAGACTCATAGCTCCTTCTATATGTATCACCCTGCAGGAGGAGGAGCAGACTCATAGCTCCTTCTATATGTATCACCCTGCAGGAGGAGGAGCAGACTCATAGCTCCTTCTATATGTATCACCCTGCAGGAGGAGGAGCAGACTCATAGCTCCTCCTATATGTATCACCCTGCAGGAGGAGGGGCAGACTCATAGCTCCTTCTATATGTATCACCCTGCAGGAGGAGGAGCAGACTCATAGCTCCTTCTATATGTATCACCCTGCAGGAGGAGGAGCAGACTCATAGCTCTCTTCTATATGTATCACCCTGCAGGAGGAGGGGCAGACTCATAGCTCCTTCTATATGTATCACACTGCAGGAGGAGGAGCAGACTCATAGCTCCTTCTATATGTATCACCCTGCAGGAGGAGGGGCAGACTCATAGCTCCTTCTATATGTATCACCCTGCAGGAGGAGGAGCAGACTCATAGCTCCTTCTATATGTATCACCCTGCAGGAGGAGGGGCAGACTCATAGCTCCTTCTATATGTATCACCCTGCAGGAGGAGGAGCAGACTCATAGCTCCTTCTATATGTATCACCCTGCAGGAGGAGGAGCAGACTCATAGCTCCTTCTATATGTATCACCCTGCAGGAGGAGGAGCAGACTCATAGCTCCTTCTATATGTATCACCCTGCAGGAGGAGGGGCAGACTCATAGCTCCTTCTATATGTATCACCCTGCAGGAGGAGGAGCAGACTCATAGCTCCTTCTATGTGTATCACCCTGCAGGAGGAGGGGCAGACTCATAGCTCCTTCTATATGTATCACCCTGCAGGAGGAGGAGCAGACTCATGGCTCCTTCTATATGTATCACCCTGCAGGAGGAGGGGCAGACTCATAGCTCCTTCTATGTGTATCACCCTGCAGGAGGAGGGGCAGACTCATAGCTCCTTCTATGTGTATCACCCTGCAGGAGGAGGAGCAGACTCATAGCTCCTTCTATATGTATCACCCTGCAGGAGGAGGGGCAGACTCATAGCTCCTTCTATATGTATCACCCTGCAGGAGGAGGAGCAGACTCATAGCTCCTTCTATATGTATCACCCTGCAGGAGGAGGAGCAGACTCATAGCTCCTTCTATATGTATCACCCTGCAGGAGGAGGGGCAGACTCATAGCTCCTTCTATATGTATCACCCTGCAGGAGGAGGGGCAGACTCATAGCTCCTTCTATATGTATCACCCTGCAGGAGGAGGGGCAAACTCATAGCTCCTTCTATATGTATCACCCTGCAGGAGGAGGGGCAGACTCATAGCTCCTTCTATATGTATCACCCTGCAGGAGGAGGGGCAGACTCATAGCTCCTTCTATATGTATCACCCTGCAGGAGGAGGGGCAGACTCATAGCTCCTTCTATATGTATCACCCTGCAGGAGGAGGGGCAGACTCATAGCCCCTTCTATATGTATCACCCTGCAGGAGGAGGAGCAGACTCATAGCTCCTTCTATATGTATCACCCTGCAGGGGGAGGGGCAGACTCATAGCTCCTTCTATATGTATCACCCTGCAGGAGGAGGGGCAGACTCATAGCTCCTTCTATATGTATCACCCTGCAGGAGGAGGGGCAGACTCATAGCTCCCTCTATATGTATCACCCTGCAGGAGGAGGAGCAGACTCATAGCTCCTTCTATATGTATCACCCTGCAGGAGGAGGAGCAGACTCATAGCTCCTTCTATATGTATCACCCTGCAGGAGGAGGAGCAGACTCATAGCTCCTTCTATATGTATCACCCTGCAGGAGGAGGGGCAGACTTATAGCTCCTTCTATATGTATCACCCTGCAGGAGGAGGGGCAGACTCATAGCTCCTTCTATATGTATCACCCTGCAGGAGGAGGAGCAGACTCATAGCTCCTTCTATATGTATCACCCTGCAGGAGGAGGGGCAGACTCATAGCTCCTTCTATATGTATCACCCTGCAGGAGGAGGGGCAGACTCATAGCTCCTTCTATATGTATCACCCTGCAGGAGGAGGGGCAGACTGATAGCTCCTTCTACATGTATCACCCTGCAGGAGGAGGGGCAGACTCATAGCTCCTTCTATATGTATCACCCTGCAGGAGGAGGAGCAGACTCATAGCTCCTTCTATATGTATCACCCTGCAGGAGGAGGGGCAGACTCATAGCTCCTTCTATATGTATCACCCTGCAGGAGGAGGGGCAGACTGATAGCTCCTTCTACATGTATCACCCTGCAGGAGGAGGGGCAGACTCATAGCTCCTTCTATATGTATCACCCTGCAGGAGGAGGAGCAGACTCATAGCTCCTTCTATATGTATCACCCTGCAGGAGGAGGGGCAGACTCATAGCTCCTTCTATATGTATCACCCTGCAGGAGGAGGAGCAGACTCATAGCTCCTTCTATATGTATCACCCTGCAGGAGGAGGAGCAGACTCATAGCTCCTTCTATATGTATCACCCTGCAGGAGGAGGGGCAGACTCATAGCCCCTTCTATATGTATCACCCTGCAGGAGGAGGGGCAGACTCATAGCTCCTTCTATATGTATCACCCTGCAGGAGGAGGGGCAGACTCATAGCTCCTTCTATATGTATCACCCTGCAGGAGGAGGGGCAGACTCATAGCTCCTTCTATATGTATCACCCTGCAGGAGGAGGGGCAGACTCATAGCTCCTTCTATATGTATCACCCTGCAGGAGGAGGGGCAGACTCATAGCTCCTTCTATATGTATCACCCTGCAGGAGGAGGAGCAGACTCATAGCTCCTTCTATATGTATCACCCTGCAGGAGGAGGAGCAGACTCATAGCTCCTTCTATATGTATCACCCTGCAGGAGGAGGAGCAGACACATAGCTCCTCCTATATGTATCACCCTGCAGGAGGAGGGGCAGACTCATAGCTCCTTCTATATGTATCACCCTGCAGGAGGAGGAGCAGACTCATAGCTCCTTCTATATGTATCACCCTGCAGGAGGAGGAGCAGACTCATAGCTCTCTTCTATATGTATCACCCTGCAGGAGGAGGGGCAGACTCATAGCTCCTTCTATATATATCACCCTGCAGGAGGAGGGGCAGACTCATAGCTCCTTCTATATGTATCACCCTGCAGGAGGAGGGGCAGACTCATAGCTCCTTCTATATGTATCACCCTGCAGGAGGAGGGGCAGACTCATAGCTCCTTCTATATGTATCACCCTGCAGGAGGAGGAGCAGACTCATAGCTCCTTCTATATGTATCACCCGGCAGGAGGAGGGGCAGACTCATAGCTCCTTCTATATGTATCACCCTGCAGGAGGAGGAGCAGACTCATAGCTCCTTCTATATGTATCACCCTGCAGGAGGAGGAGCAGACTCATAGCTCCTTCTATATGTATCACCCTGCAGGAGGAGGGGCAGACTCATGGCTCCTTCTATATGTATCACCCTGCAGGAGGAGGAGCAGACTCATAGCTCCTTCTATATGTATCACCCTGCAGGAGGAGGAGCAGACTCATAGCTCCTTCTATATGTATCACCCTGCAGGAGGAGGAGCAGACTCATAGCTCCTTCTATATGTATCACCCTGCAGGAGGAGGAGCAGACTCATAGCTCCTCCTATATGTATCACCCTGCAGGAGGAGGGGCAGACTCATAGCTCCTTCTATATGTATCACCCTGCAGGAGGAGGAGCAGACTCATAGCTCCTTCTATATGTATCACCCTGCAGGAGGAGGAGCAGACTCATAGCTCCTTCTATATGTATCACCCTGCAGGAGGAGGAGCAGACTCATAGCTCCTCCTATATGTATCACCCTGCAGGAGGAGGAGCAGACTCATAGCTCCTTCTATATGTATCACCCTGCAGGAGGAGGGGCAGACTCATAGCTCCTTCTATGTGTATCACCCTGCAGGAGGAGGGGCAGACTCATAGCTCCTTCTATATGTATCACCCTGCAGGAGGAGGAGCAGACTCATAGCTCCTTCTATATGTATCACCCTGCAGGAGGAGGGGCAGACTCATAGCTCCTTCTATATGTATCACCCTGCAGGAGGAGGAGCAGACTCATAGCTCCTTCTATATGTATCACCCTGCAGTAGGAGGGGCAGACTCATAGCTCCTTCTATATGTATCACCCTGCAGGAGGAGGGGCAGACTCATAGCTCCTTCTATATGTATCACCCTGCAGGAGGAGGGGCAGACTCATAGCTCCTTCTATATGTATCACCCTGCAGGAGGAGGGGCAGACTCATAGCTCCTTCTATATGTATCACCCTGCAGGAGGAGGGGCAGACTCATAGCTCCTTCTATATGTATGACCCTGCAGGAGGAGGGGCAGACTCATAGCTCCTTCTATATGTATCACCCTGCAGGAGGAGGGGCAGACTCATAGCTCCTTCTATATGTATCACCCTGCAGGAGGAGGGGCAGACTCATAGCTCCTTCTATATGTATCACCCTGCAGGAGGAGGAGCAGACTCATAGCTCCTTCTATATGTATCACCCTGCAGGAGGAGGAGCAGACTCATAGCTCCTTCTATATGTATCACCCTGCAGGGGGAGGGGCAGACTCATAGCTCCTTCTATATGTATCACCCTGCAGGAGGAGGGGCAGACTCATAGCTCCTTCTATATGTATCACCCTGCAGGAGGAGGGGCAGACTCATAGCTCCCTCTATATGTATCACCCTGCAGGAGGAGGAGCAGACTCATAGCTCCTTCTATATGTATCACCCTGCAGGAGGAGGAGCAGACTCATAGCTCCTTCTATATGTATCACCCTGGAGGAGGAGGGGCAGACTCATAGCTCCTTCTATATGTATCACCCTGCAGGAGGAGGGGCAGACTCATAGCTCCTTCTATATGTATCACCCTGTAGGAGGAGGAGCAGACTCATAGCTCCTTCTATATGTATCACCCTGTAGGAGGAGGAGCAGACTCATAGCTCCTTCTATATGTATCACCCTGCAGGAGGAGGGGCAGACTCATAGCTCCTTCTATATGTATCACCCTGTAGGAGGAGGAGCAGACTCATAGCTCCTTCTATATGTATCACCCTGCAGGAGGAGGAGCAGACTCATAGCTCCTTCTATATGTATCACCTTGTAGGAGGAGGGGCAGACCCATAGCTCTCTTCTATATGTATCACCCTGCAGGAGGAGGGGCAGACTCATAGCTCCTACTATATGTATCACCCTGCAGGAGGAGGAGCAGACTCATAGCTCCTTCTATATGTATCACCCTGCAGGAGGAGGAGCAGACTCATAGCTCCTTCTATATGTATCACCCTGCAGGAGGAGGGGCAGACTCATAGCTCCTTCTATATGTATCACCCTGTAGGAGGAGGAGCAGACTCATAGCTCCTTCTATATGTATCACCCTGCAGGAGGAGGGGCAGACTCATAGCTCCTTCTATATGTATCACCCTGCAGGAGGAGGGGCAGACTCATAGCTCCTTCTATATGTATCACCCTGCAGGAGGAGGGGCAGACTCATAGCTCCTTCTATATGTATCACCCTGCAGGAGGAGGAGCAGACTCATAGCTCCTTCTATATGTATCACCCTGCAGGAGGAGGAGCAGACTCATAGCTCCTTCTATATGTATCACCCTGCAGGAGGAGGAGCAGACTCATAGCTCCTTCTATATGTATCACCCTGCAGGAGGAGGGGCAGACTCATAGCTCCTTCTATATGTATCACCCTGCAGGAGGAGGAGCAGACTCATAGCTCCTTCTATATGTATCACCCCGCAGGGGGAGGGGCAGACACATAGCTCCTTCTATATGTATCACCCTGCAGGAGGAGGGGCAGACTCATAGCTCCTTCTATATGTATCACCCTGTAGGAGGAGGAGCAGACTCATAGCTCCTTCTATATGTATCACCCTGCAGGAGGAGGGGCAGACTCATAGCTCCTTCTATATGTATCACCCTGCAGGAGGAGGAGCAGACTCATAGCTCCTTCTATATGTATCACCCTGCAGGAGGAGGGGCAGACTCATAGCTCCTTCTATATGTATCACCCTGCAGGAGGAGGGGCAGACTCATAGCTCCTTCTATATGTATCACCCTGCAGGAGGAGGAGCAGACTCATAGCTCCTTCTATATGTATCACCCTGCAGGAGGAGGGGCAGACTCATAGCTCCTTCTATATGTATCACCCTGCAGGAGGAGGAGCAGACTCATAGCTCCTTCTATATGTATCACCCTGCAGGAGGAGGAGCAGTCTCTTGACCTATAGTATTATGAAAAGGATACTTACATGCACCATTGATAGTATATTGCAGTTCAAGATGTTGCTTATCCTCTAAAAATTAAGCAAAATTAAATATCATTATTTACATATTAGGGTGGTGACATTTCTGATAACGATCCTACTTCTGAGGGGTCGCCCTTAATTGAGGGTGTGATATTCAGATTTTCTATCCTTCGGGGTGTTATTGCATCAGCAGAGGTCCAACTACCCGCACTCCTACTGATCAGATCTTTAGTTGGTACCAGATGTAAGCACCAAAACTAAACCGCTCCATCCAGTGTTTAGTGGATGAAGCTTGTTCCTGCAGAGCTGTACTCATTGAGGTGAAGGGGGCTACCTTAAAACAGCTGATCAGTGGGGGTGCGCAGTGTGGGACCTCCACTATCAGATATTAAAATCCTACCCTACATATACGGCAGCAATAGTAAAATCCTGGACAAACTCTTTAATGCTTAGCTTAGATCTTGTATCATCCAGTTACATTTTTCATCTAGATTATTGCACAGAATTGACGTATAGACAGAACTAGAATGTAATTCACCATAGCACAGATACTCAGGATAAGTAATGTAATGTACAGTACAGACCAAAAGTTTGGACACACCTTCTCATTCAAAGAGTTTTCTTTATTTTCATGACTATGAAAGCATCAAAACTATGAATTAACACATGTGGAATTATATACATAACAAACAAGTGTGAAACAACTGAAAATATGTCATATTCTAGGTTCTTCAAAGTAGCCACCTTTTGCTTTGAACACTGCTTTGCACACTCTTGGCATTCTCTTGATGAGCTTCAAGAGGTAGTCCCCTGAAATGGTTTTCACTTCACAGGTGTGACCTGTCAGGTTTAATAAGTGGGATTTCTTGCCTTATAAATGGGGTTGGGACCATCAGTGGCGTTGAGGAGAAGTCAGGTGGATACACAGCTGATAGTCCTACTGAATAGACTGTTAGAATTTGTATTATGGCAAGAAAAAAGCAGCTAAGTAAAGAAAAACGAGTGGCCATCATTACTTTAAGAAATGAAGGTCAGTCAGTCAGCCGAAAAATTGGGAAAACTTTGAAAGTAAGGGCTATTTGACCATGAAGGAGAGTGATGGGGTGCTGCGCCAGATGACCTGGCCTCCACAGTCACCGGACCTGAACCCAATCAAGATGGTTTGGGGTGAGCTGGACCGCAGAGTGAAGGCAAAAGGGCCAACAAGTGCTAAGCATCTCTGGGAACTCCTTCAAGACTGTTGGAAGACCATTTCAGGTGACTACCTCTTGAAGCTCATTAAGAGAATGCCAAGAGTGTGCAAAGCAGTAATCAAAGCAAAAGGTGGCTACTTTGAAGAACCTAGAATATGACATATTTTCAGTTGTTTCACACTTGTTTGTTATGTATATAATTCCACATGTGTTAATTCATAGTTTTGATGCCTTCATAGTCATGAAAATAAAGAAAACTCTTTGAATGAGAAGGTGTGGCCAAACTTTTGGTCTGTACTGTATGTACACAGTGACTGCGCCAGCAGAATAGTGAGTGCAGCTCTGGAGTATAATACAGGATGTAACTCAGGATCAGTACAGGATAAGTAATGTATGTACACAGTGAATGCACCAGCAGAATAGTGAGTGCAGCTCTGGAGTATAATGCAGGATGTAACTCAGGATCAGTACAGGATAAGTAATTGTATTGTAAGGGTATTGTTTAAGTACTGATTGGTTCTGTCCCCTTTAATTCTGTTTAATACTCTGTGTAATAGTTTACAAGTTTTCCTTGTAATGTAGTGGGTTAGAGATCGTAAGATAGTACCCTTCCCCCCATTGTGCTAAGAACACATTCCTGAGTGATCTCAGAGACATGCATGCTGCACAGTAGAGGAGGGGAGAAACAGTTAAAATCTGTAAGACACATTCAATAAGGGCACTCCATTGAATACTTCATTCTAGATAGGATGTGAGTATTGATTTGCCCTATTTATTGTACACTCTTGGGTATTGTTCATGTTCTACGACATGGTGACTGGAGTGCTACCTCATATTGCATGTTGTATATTTAGGCTAGTGATGTTTATTTACTTTTTATTATTCTGTATGTGATTGTTTGCGTTATCGTATATTTAATCCCACTTAGTAAATATATTTATTCACTAAGCCTGTGTAAGTTTATGCATTCTCAAATCTCGTTACACTTGGTGTCAGAAGTGGGATTTGAGCAAATGAATATGCTTATCGTTGATAGGGTGTTACTTAGAGATAGGGTAGTTTGGAGCCGCCACTCCCAGCTTGCAGACTGTGGACATCAGAGCTCCTGTCATGTTGGGGGGGGTCCTGATGAGTTGGAAAACAGAGCAGTGTCAAGAATTACATTTATGGCACCAGCAAAAGAGAATGCGCCCAAGTATCTAAAATCAGAAAGGCACTTGTGTTAGATGTTCAGAAAGGAACTGTTTAAGTTTTGTTTTGTTACCCTAATGCTATGTGGTTATGTCCAAGTAGAAAAGACCTGTGGCCATAGCATTAGAGAATAGAGCAGTAGGATGGTAAATATGTACGTCAGGGACTGTGTCAGTTAATGAATAAGTTTCAAACCTAGTGTGTGCCAATAGATCTGTGACTAGCACTAAGAATATGAAAATGAAGGTGTTAGAAATATATCTGTTGAAATTGTTCTGGTTTCAAGACTGAGAGAAGATACGTTGATCAGAAAGATTAAGTATTGTCTGTTATATGTATAAAGTTGAATAATGTTCTAGAAGAAATGTGTCCTTGAAGAATGTCCTACCTTTAAACAAGAGTTGGTGTGTCTGGGCAGTTAAGTGATGTAGTCTCACATATATAGTGGTATTTTATTGCCCCATCCATCCCCCTAGTCTGTCTAGCTCTGTTTCTCTCCCTTTGCTGAAGTCTCAGGAAATTTGGATGAATTCTTGATAAGTAAGAGTTAGGAAAGGGGGACTGACTGCTGCAGTGGTCTGATCCCATCCCCCAGCGTTAACAGAGAAGATTTTTTAAGAGACCTGGATTTTGGATTCTTATTGCTTTGCTAAGAAGGGTCTAAAAGTGACTGGTTTGGACTAGACAGGGAGGAGGTATGAACTATCAGACAGAGGAGTTAGACAAAGAGAGTATAAAATGTGTTTAGTAAATGATGCATTATTAAAAAATTACTATTATCCCAAGCAACTAATTATAATGTGGGAACCCAGCCTTAAAGGAAAATTATTATATATGTGCACCACCAAATCAGTCATATAAAATGATTCGGGTTTAACAAAAATTGTTTTATTATTATAACTTGTATGTTGTCTTGTTATAAGATTTTGATGACAGATTGAAGACGAGAAGGCATTGGAAAGAATGGCAGAACAGCAACAGAGATTATGGGCAATTCAGGAATATGAAACAGAGAAAAATGTGTAGCTGATATGGCAGCCATAAATCATTCAGTGGAATGTGAATGGGTGTGGCATTAAGTTTCAGTTGTATTGAATATGTGTGATGTTGAGGAGACTGATGGATGCTTAGCAGAGCTGTGTGTGTGTAGTCTGTACTTCACGTATAAGGGTGTGGTTATGAACTGTGTGTGGCTATGAATAAATGACGCTGCAGCAAGAAATGAGTACATTAAAATGTGAATGTGTATGAAGCAAGAAAGTGGAGTACAATGTTTGTTTGTTTGTTTTTGATAATGCGCATTGGGAATTAAAAAAAAATTCTTGGGAGATTTTTGGCTTTTATTGGTGACAACATTTTTGATTGAGCTCTACATTTTTTAACTGAATTCAATGAAACGTTTCTCATGGGCCCTTCATGTGTTCATATCTGTATTGTTGAATGTTCTACTAACACCAGAGATCTGTCCTCATGAACAGCTGAGAATAGACTGACTGAAAGAGAGAGGATCACACCGTCCAACTGGAAGGGGTAGACTTAAATGACTGTGAGTTCACATCACCGTTATGGATTCTGTTATTGTTTTCCGTTATAACATCGTTATAATGGAAAATAACGGAATCCATAAGACGCAAGTCAAAACGGAAGCATTTAAGTGGAAAAATTCAGTCACAAAGCCAAATTTCCTTAAGCTCCGTGGTAACTAGACGTGGGACAAATCCAATTTTTTTCAAATCCGAATCCGAAAAGGTTCTTGAATATATCGAATCTTTCGAATCTCAAATCCTACGAATCCTGTACATAAGAATTGTGTGAATGGTGTAAGAAACAAAGTGATCCAAACACTTATGGGGGGATCTGTGGATGACACTGTTATGGGGGGGATCTGTGGATGGCACTGTTATGGGGGGTTCTGTGGATGGCACTGTTATGGGGGATCTGTGGATGGCACTGTTATGGGGGATCTGTGGATGGCACTGTTATGGGGGGGATCTATGGATGGCACTGTTATGGGGGATCTGTGGATGGCACTGTTATGGGGATCTGTGGATGGCACTGTTATGGGGATCTGTGGATGGCACTGTTATGGGGGATCTCTGGATGGCACTTTTATGTGGGATCTAAGGATGGCACTATTATGGGGGATCTCTGGATGGTACTGTGATGGGTGGGATCTGTGGATGACACATATATAGCATCTTATGCTATGTGCCATCCACAGATCCCCCCCCATAACAGTGTCCCTGCAGTGTGAATGACCCCCAATACAGGGGCTGGGGGCCGGCATCTGGATTAGGAATGACATCGGGGACCGGTGCAGTCCCTGTATTCTAATGCACCGGCCCCGCTCACTGTTGTATAATCTTATCTAACCTGTAGGCATTGTTAAAATATAATAATCATTTGTAATCCAGCTGTATTACTTACAACTAAGTTCCATAGCAGAGAGGAGGGAGGAGGCAGGCAGGAGGCAGGGCAGGAGGACGGGCGGGCGACGCGTCACTCACCACGTCACGTGCCCGCGCCTCCTGCTTCATTCATAAAGTGGGCTGCGCAGGTGCATGACATAGTGAGTGACGCGCCTCCCGGCCTGCCTCCTCTCTCCTCCGGAACTTAGTTGTAAGTAATACAGCTGGATTACAAATGATTATTATATTTTAACAATGCCTACAGGTTAGATAAGAAATATACAACAGTGAGCGGGGCCGGTGCATTAGAATACAGGGACTGCACCGGTCCCCGCTGTCATTCCTAATCCAGATGCCGGCCCCCAGCCCCTCCTCCCTCTGTTGATACACCCGCCCACCGCACTGTGCGGCATGGCGGCGGCCGTGTATCATTAGGTAAACTAATCGCAGCATTTTTGGGTCGGCCAAATTGCCATATCGCGTCGCAGGATTCGTCGGATTCGAATTTTACTAAATTACGTCGGGATTCGAGTCCACGAATCCCACGAATCCAAGAAGATTCGAGGGATTCGTGGATTCGATGGATTCTTCGCCCCACCTCTAGTGGTAACTAATCAATTTTTCATGAAATTATGGTAAAAAAACAAAAAAATACATACATACCTCATCTATTTGCTTGCGGAGAGGCCGTTGCGGCCATCTTGATTGACGAAAATGCGCTAAATCTTTTGTAACAAAGTATCAGCAGAGAAAATCAGTGAGGTAAGAACAGTATCAATGAGGTACTACAATGTATCAACCTGATGAATAATGCACACATTGCTTAGAGAGAACAATACATCCCTCGTTTACAGCATACAGCACACAAATAGTACATAAAACAGTGGCAGATGTAACATTGTGTTTGGTAAAGTACTGGAGGAGGTGCATATCTCACCAAGACTGCTTAAATGGGTGAGGTAAAAGAATCCAGGAAAGCTTGGTGGTTCAGCAAAGCATAGTTTGCTTAGGCATTTTGTTTAAGTTATTTTATGGAAGGGAATATAGGTTGGCAGGGGGACATGCCATTCCCTCCCACACTCCAGTTCAAGGTATTCCCCTAGCCTGAGATAAAGGCAAAGCTGCACGGCTCATTACTATGGGGATAAATGCAGGGCTGAAGAGCTCATTCCTGGTAAGTGCCTGGAAGCTGCATGACCAGTGGTGGCTGTGCGAAGCCTTCTTTCCCTATGTGTTGTATTTAGAGTACCTAGGTGAGGCAACCTGATGTATAGTTAGCTCCCAAATGGGCAAGGGGATTTATTTAGTTTAAGTCACATACATGTGGATGCTCAAAAGTGACTAATGAACTTGAATGTCCTGTGTTGTTTGGACAAAAATAAAAGTTTTAACCCCTGAAATCTGTGAGTCTGTCATTGCAAACCCCACCACCAGCACAAAGACCATTGAGAATTGGAGGAGGATGCAATCGGCAATGGCATGACGAAACAGCAGAGGAAGCTGAATGCTGCTGAAATTTAAAGGACAAGAAGCCTATTTTTTGGGTTAAACTGTTGCTGCTTATCAAGAACCTTTGCTAAAATGTCTAAAATTGAAAGGTTATGCACACCTTTGGGGCATTTTTTATTTTATTTATAATTGCGTTTTTACTCTTTTTGGGCTAAAAATATTTTTTTCACTTGATCTTTATAAAAAAAAATTCTGCTGTTCTGACACAAAGGGTTAACTGTTTGTCTAGCTGCGTGAATGGTACTTTCACTTTGTGCCGGTCATTTAATAAACCTTATCTCTAAATTATTAAAAGGTCATAAACACTGATTTAAGATAAGAATTAAGCTATAATGAGTGTTTAGGAGGTCATAGATCCGAGATAAAGAGCCATCAGCTGAGCTGAGTGAAAATTCAGAGCCTGCTACTAGAGAAACTCAAGGCTACACAGAGACAAAGGTTAAGCATTTTTAATAAAGGCCAATTGAGAAAATGATTGTTAGCTCAAAATGAGTATGATGCAATAATAATAAAAAAAATAGCCCCCAAAGGTATACATAACCTTTAAAGAGCATGAAGCCCCCTGATGAAGAGAATGTTATCTGCAGACAGTAGAGTGTCTGCCGTCACGGAATGGATTGAGGATCTCACCGAGCAGCTAAAGGTCAACCTGCAGAGCCAGGAGGCTAAACAAAGGTTCCTGGAAGAGCACTTAAAGTGACATCAGGTGCATAAAGAGGCCATGGAGGAGTTTGCCAGACCAAGAGAAGGCCATACTGAAGCCCAAGTTGCTTCACTTGGTGATAGCTGCACCCAAATTCATTTAGCTTCCTAAATCTACTTCCCTCAGATTCCTGCTGACCTCATATCAGAGCCCAAAATTTATATGGCCCCTGAAACCTTCTTTCCTCAGATCTCTGCAGACATCAGATCAGATGCCAAAATTCATTTGCCCACCTCCTTCCGATCACTGCAGACCACAAAATAAATAAATAAAGCAACTTACTGTACCTCTTCTGCTTCCGGACAGCACTGCCACTTCTTGCAGCTCTGCACTGGGACCTGATGTCTGCACAACGACAGCTCATAGGGCACTTTTACATGCACTAAGTCCTGACACTGTATGAAGTCAGGACACAGTTCAGCTGATGGAGGAAGACCAGGGAGCGGTGAGTAATACCAGCAATACACTCACCGCTTCCTGAAGCTCCTGTGTACTAATGAGCGCTTTACATTTCTGTATAAATAGTGATCTCTTGTGTATAATTACCAAAATTATCAGTCAAACTGTGGAGCAGCTGGTACTTGACATGGCGCATGATCATGTACTTGGGGGACATTTGGGGACTAGCAAAACCCAAGAGAGAGTTCTACAAAGCTTTTTTTTTTGGCCTGCGGTGAACATTTCTGAGGCATGTCCTAAATATCAGATAAGGGTCCCAACGTCAAACTTTCATAACCCAGGGGGCCATTTCCATTCACTGTAGTGTCATGTAAGAGAATTGATATGGATTTAGTGGGTCCCATTGTCAAGTCCGCCCAGGGACACCATTTGGTTGTTATGGATTATGCCTGAAGCTGTGCTGTTAGATTACATGGCGTCTAAAAATGGGGTACCTGAATTGTTTTACATGTTCTTCCACCCAGGGAGCCCTAAAGAAATCGTTATCAACCAGGGTATGCTCTATGTTAAAAATGTTTAAAATCACACACATTTGTGCCTCTGTGTATCACCCCTAGACAGATGGGTTAGTAGAGAAGTTAAACTAGATCCTGAAGCACGTGTTGAAAAATGTTGTGGAGAAGGATGGTCGTGACTGGGACTGTCTGCTACCCTACCAAATGTTTTAATGTAAGAGAGATGCTCCAAGCCTCCACAGGGTTTTCTCCCTTTAAATTAGTCTATGGCTGTCACCCGAAGGGTATGTTAGATATTGTCAAGAAAACACGGGAAGCAGAGTCTACTCCATATAAAAGTGTCATAGATCATGTGCCACAGATGCAAGATCTTAAAGCTACTGTCATGCTTATTGTAAAGGAACATCTACAAAGAGCGCAGGAGCATATCTATAAATTAGAATATAATCGAAAAGTTAATTTATTTCAGTAATATTATAGGTCATATATTATATAGGTTTATTACACACGGAGTGATCTATTTCTTGTAATAAATCCCCATAAAATACAAGTAATAAAATTTATAAGAACAATGTAGCAATAATATACAACATTACAGTCACATATATTGTGGTAGATATGATCGATACTATATTCAATAAAAATATATTCGATAGAAATATTCGATAAATTGAATGGTAGAAAATTCAATATTGAAATATTCGATAGAATATTCGATACCACTCAATAATGTCGATAAATTCAATAATATATATCACACCAAAAACTTCAAGTATATGCTGTTATTTGGGAAAGAGGGGGTATTATCTTCTAGCGCTCTATCCCAATTTGGGAAACTGAATGTCACTGAAAATGTTGTAGGTGTATTCACTGGGAGCGCAACATGTTCATAAAGTGTCCACAGGAATCCTGATAATGTGAGAAGTCTCTTATAGCTGATCCTTTTAAGCTCGATATGAGCTTTGGATTGAAGAAAACTTTAAATCGATGTTTGGCTTACCGTCTAGCGTCTGCTGTCTCCCTATTGCTTCAATGGAGCTTTAAATATTTGCCGGCTTATTCAGTCGCTCCATACAGCAAGCTGGTTTAAATTTCGCGGGAGTTACAAAGATCGCGGGAGTTGCCACTCTGTTCCGCAATTTCCTTTGGTGCAGCTTTCGACGATAAGAATAGTTAATCCTTTAATGTAGAGATTTTCTTCTGTATGGCCATACAGTATTATCGGAGGCTTTTCAATGCAGGTACATCACTTGTTTCACCATACGCGTTACGGGTAGATTCACTCTCCCTTCCTCAGTGGTCAAGTGTCTGCCTGCTCTGCCTCCATTTTCATCCATTCCTTTGATTGCTTCCCAAATCTCGGACACCTGTTGTTCATGCTACTCCCAGTTGGCCAGGGAATCGTCCCACATAATCAGGGGATAATTCTATACAGCCTTTATTTTTATAATTTTTTTTCTTCTTGCAGTTTCCATGCGTTTTTTATGCGTTTTTTTGGGGACACATGCGTTTTTTGGCCCAGATGTCCCAATTGGTGTGATATATCATTGTGTGAAATATAAACTTGATATCTGATTGCTAACACTTATAAAATGACTTTTTATAATAAAATATTATTAAACAAATTTTCAAGATTAAAATATTAATATAAAAATGTAAAACAATAAATAATAAATGTGAGGAATCTTGAAAGTTTCATAGGAATCCTAGAGTTTGATACAATTATTCGGATTTGATAGAGAAAGAAGGGTGGGTATCTCAGAGCCAAGGACACGTCGCAGCGCCGATAAACGGCCTAGCATGCGACGTGCCGTCAGCCACGAGACACCCAACCTACATAAATCCAACATTTTCCAACTCCGAATTAAGGCCTTTCGGTTGTAGAGATCCAAATTCATAAATGCGTCTGGATTCTATCCTAGACATTTGTCTGATAAAATCACCGCCTCTCCAGTGTTTCTCCACCTTCTCCAGTGCCGTAAACACCAGACTTGATGGATCCTGATTATGCATCTCTTTATAATGTTTAGATAGGGAATGTTTATCATAACCCTTCCTGATGTTGGCAATATGTTCGGCCACTCTTTTTTTGAATGGCCTCTTGGTACGTCCTATATATTGTCTGTTACAGGGGCACTGGAGAAGGTAGATAACTCCACTGGAGTCACATGTAAGACAATCTTCTATCTCCCAATTAAAATTGAATATCCTGAAAACTTAGTGGAGGAGTCACTCAACCAAATTAGGAAATTAGATAGAAGAGAGTTCTTTAATAAGGAGGACAATAAAGATAAAAATGAGATGGATAATGAGAAAGATAAAACACAAAATAAAGAAGCCATGAGAGTTGTTCTTCCATTTAATGAGAATTATAGGAAGATTCAGAAAATTATTAAAACCCATTGGCACCATGTGTTGAATGACAAAATTGTGGGACACTTACTCCCGACTGTTCCGACGATTACTTTCACTAGGGCACCCAATCTAGGTATCAAGGTGGCCCCTACCGTAAAACCGTGGAAACAGAATAAGTTGAGTTTTTCAGGAACTTGGCTGAGTCTGAAGGGTTTTTATAAATGTGGAAGGTGTATGGGTTGTAGAATGAATAAAAAACCCCGCCTGACTACTACTGTCCCCTCGACTCAGAACAATTTTAATTGGGAGATAGAAGATTGTCTTACATGTGACTCCAGTGGAGTTATCTACCTTCTCCAGTGCCCCTGTAACAGACAATATATAGGACGTACCAAGAGGCCATTCAAAAAAAGAGTGGCCGAACATATTGCTAACATCAGGAAGGGTTATGATAAACATTCCTTTTCAAAACATTATAAAGAGATGCATAATCAGGATCCATCGAGCCTGGTGTTTACGGCACTGGAGAAGGTGGAGAAACACTGGAGAGGCGGTGATTTTATCAGACAAATGTCTAGGATAGAATCCAGACGCATTTATGAATTTGGATCTCTACAACCGAAAGGCCTTAATTCGGAGTTGGAAATTTTGGGATTTATGTAGGTTGGGTGTCTCGTGGCTGACGGCACGTCGCATGCTAGGCCGTTTATCGGCGCTGCGACGTGTCCTTGGCTCTGAGATACCCACCCTTCTTTCTCTATCAAATCCGAATAAATGTATCAAACTCTAGGATTCCTATGAAACTTTCAAGATTCCTCACATTTATTATTTATTGTTTTACATTTTTATATTAATATTTTAATCTTGAAAATGTGTTTAATAATAGTCATTTTATAAGTGTTAGCAATCAGATATCAATTTTATATTTCACACAATGATATATCACACCAATTGGGACATCTGGGCCAAAAAACGCATGTGTCCCCAAAAAAACGCATAAAAAACGCATGGAAACTGCAAGAAGAAAAAAATAAAAATAAAGGCTGTATAGAATTATCCCCTGATTATGTGGGACGATTCCCTGGCCAACTGGGAGTAGCATGGACAACAGGTGTCCGAGATTTGGGAAGCAATTAAAGGAATGGATAAAAATGGAGGCAGAGCAGGCAGACACTTGACCACTGAGGAAGGGAGAGTGAATCTACCCGTAACGCGTATGGTGAAACAAGTGATGTACCTGCATTGAAAAGCCTCCGATAATACTGTATGGCCATACAGAAGAAAATCTCTACAGTAAAGGATTAACTATTCTTATCGTCGAAAGCTGCACCAAAGGAAATTGCGGAACAGAGTGGCAACTCCCGCGATCTTTGGAACTCCCACGAAATTTAAACCAGCTTGCTGTATGGAGCGACTAAATAAGCCAGCAAATATTTAAAGCTCCATTTAAGCAATAGGGAGACAGCAGACGCTAGACGGTAAGCCAAACATCGATTTAAAGTTTTCTTCAATTCAAAGCTCATATCGACCTTAAAAGGATATGCTATAAGAGACTTTATGAACATATTGCGCTCCCAGTGAATACACCTACAACATCTTCAGTGACATTCAGTTTCCCAAGTTGGGATAGAGCTCTAGAAGATAAAACCCCTCTTTCCCAAATAACAGCATATACTTGAATTTTTTTGGTGTGATATATATTATTGAATTTATCGACATTATTGAGTGGTATCGAATATTCTATCGAATATTTCAATATTGAATTTTCTACCATTCAATTTATCGAATATTTCTATCGAATATATTTTTATTTAATATAGTATCGATCATATCTACCACAATATATGTGACTGTAATGTTGTATATTATTGCTACATTGTTCTTATAAATTTTATTACTTGTATTTTATGGGGATTTAATAAATATTTTCTGTATATGTCAATCTGGTTGCCAAGTGTATGAGTGCTTGCTCATTTTCCTATTACTACATTTGCCTTTTAAGAGAGGGTGGGGTGATTCCCTCTATATGAGCTTGTAGCACCATACCTTAACTACTTGCTAGTGAGCCACCACAACCTACCACTATTTCTTGTAATGTTGATGATTATGGCTTATAGCTAATGAAAACCCAAAAGTCAGGATCTCAGAACATTAGAATATTATAGGACCAATTAAAAAATGATATTTATACAGAAATGTTGGCCTACTGAAAAGTCTGTGCAGTATACACACACTTAATACTTAGTCTGGGCTCCTTCTGCATGAATGCGGCGTGGCATGGAGGTGATCATCCCCTGGCACTGCTGAGGTGTCATGGTAGCCCAGGTAGCTTTCATAGAGGCCTTCAGCTCGTCTACATTGCTGGGTCTGGTGTCTCTCATAGATTCTCTATGGGGTTTAGGTCAGACAAGTTTTCTGGCCAATCAAGCACATTGATACCGTGGTTATTACACCAGGTATTGGTACTTTTGGCAGTGTAGACAGGTGCCAAGTCTTTTTGAAAAACTAAATCAGCATCTCCATAAAACTTGTCAGCAGAGGGAAGCATAAGAGGCTCTAATTTTCCTGGTAGACGGCTGCACTGACTTTGGACTTGATATCAGACAGTGGACCAACACCAGAAGACAATATGGCTCCACAAACCATCACTGACTGTGAAAACTTCACACTGGACCTCAAGCAGCTTGGACTGTGTGACTCTCCAGTCTTCCTCTAGACTCTGGGACCTTGATTTTCAAATGAAATGCAGAATTTACTTTCATCTGAAAACAGGACTTGAACCACTGAGCAACAGTCCAGTCCTTTCTCTCTTTAGCCCAGATAAGACGCTTCTGACAATCTCTCTTGGTCATGAGTTGCTTGACACGAGGAATGCAACATTTGTGGTCCTTGTCCTGGATGAGTCTGTGTGGTGGAAGCACTGACTCCAGCAACAGTCCACTCTTTGTTAAATTCTTGAATGCACCTTCTTCTACCACATTTTTCCTTCCACTTAACTTTTCATTAATATGCTTGGATACAGCACTCTGTGAACTGCCAGCTTCTTTACTAATAACCTTTTGTGGATTCCCCTCCACAATGACTGTCTTCTGGACAACAGTCAAGTCAGCAGTCTTCCCCATGGTCTTTGCAGATGTTTTGTGTTGATTAGCTGATTAAAGTGTGACACCATGAGTCTACAATAGTCAACTTTTTAACAATATTCTAATTTTCTGAATACTGATTTTTGGATTTTCATTAGCTGTAAGCCATAATTATCAACATTAAAATAGATAAACACTTGAAATAGATCACCCTGTGTGTAATGAATCTATAGAATACAGGAGCTTCACTTTTTGAAATGAATTACTGAAACAAATTAACTTTTCGATGTTATTCTAATTTAGCATAGATGTAGCGGAACAAAGAGGGACATGTAAGAGTGGCCAGATGGTTTATGTCTTTGGAAAATTTTAATTTTCCTGTGGAACACAGGCTGACAAAATTACAAAGGAATGTATGCGTATTTTCCAAAGGTCACTGTATGGTGGCTGAAAGTGCCCAGACCCCCGGTCTGGAGGAGATGGGGTGGATAAGTGCCCTCAGTGACACCCAGTCTCCGACCTGTCCTAATGACCTCCGCTCAAGACCACCTGTAAGATATCTCCTTCTGCTACAGATGATCTCTAATCCCACCATTCTGTTCCTTTATATAATTCTGTTCTATTTGTCAGTCCGGGGTGGAGGGGGCACATATTTCATTTAGATCAGTAGTTATTAGTGATGAGTGGCAGGGGTCATATTCTAATTCGCGATATTTCGCGAATATTTTGTAGAATATTCGTCAAAAATTCGCAAATTCGAAAATTCACGATTTTTTTTTTACTCAAAAAATCGGAAAGGTAATTATTGTGTAATATGCGAATTTTTGGAATTCGAATTTTCGGATTCTAATTTTTTATTGCGAATTTTTCAACTTACAACTATTAGACAAAGAAGATTATAGCACTATAGCTAAATTGCTCTATATTCGATTTTTTTCGAATATTCTCTATATTGCTATAATATTCTAAAACAAGAATATTTAGCAATATAGCGAATATTCAAAAAAACGAATATAGAGCAAAATTCGCAAACACTACTACTCCTAAAGTCAAGTATATTGCATCCTTCTTATTGGCCCACAAGCTAGAAGTAGTGAGGGATCATGTGTACTGATAAAAAAATAAAAAAAAACGAAAAAAATAAATAAAATCTAATTATTTTTTTCGAATATTCTAAATTACGAATATATATAACTATATTCGAAATATTCGCGAATTTTCGAAGTACCTATATTCGCAATAAAAATTCGATTCGTAATCAACACTAGTAGTTATGACTCTCCCCATATATACATTGTACAGATTTTCTCATAGATCAGTAATCAGTAATGTAATGTGGAGCTCACCTTGTTAATGTCAGAGACATCAAGGAATCGACTTGGTCCGGGTTGGTAAATCATCCCAACATTATTCACTGAAACAAGAGAAAACAATGGTGAAGTTCTGTCCTTTATGGAGTCCAGTTCCGTGGTCACAGTTCCGTGGTCACGGTGCATTCTGTAGAAATGTTCTTAAAGACAAAGATACTGGAATCATGGAATACACCTGTATCCTCCCCTGACTGGAGTACAGTATATATTACACCGGGGTAGAATCATGAAAGGTCCCAGTATGGTCAATAGGTTCCTGTTAGGGTCAGGTAAATAGACATGAGATGATAACTAGATACGATAAATGGATTGCTACAAAGACAGATATGAGATAGATAAATATGAGATAGGTAGATACATTTAAAATAGATGGATGCATAGTACCCCAGAGTGGCACTATCATTTCTACACCCTGCTACTGTCTCTAATAGCTAACAATAATGTAATCTGTGTATTTATTCCAGGTCCTTTTACATCGTGCATTCATAATATTTCTGCTATGTTCATGTAATGTGCCTGGTTCACCAAGGGGTAGCAGTGTATCTGCAGAGGGGTAGCAGTGGGAGAGAGAGAGATCTTTAGATAGAACGGAACTTACCATTCCATCCTCCCCCTTTTGGGCAGAAGTGGGCTAGTCCTGCCTCCTACCAAGGGAGTGGCTGTATGAAGTGTTGATTCTTTCTTAGTTCACTCTACTGTTGGAAGCAGATGAGTAAAGATGGAGCAATGAGGGAAAAGCTCCCTCTCCTGCAGCAGGAGTCTCCCCAGGGAAGCAGCTCATAGAGCACCCTGACTCCTTGCAAATTTACAAAAAACCACGAGGGGGTCAACAGCCAAAGGCACTCCGCTCCAAAGGTACCAGAGCAGTTAGCAAGTCAAGTAATCAGACAGAAGCCAAGTTTAGCACAGCTGAATTGATAAAGCAGAGTATTCAAGTTTGCCTGCCAGTTTACCCAAAAACCTGCTGGGACCAAGAGAAAGACCGAATATTGTCTGGATGCAAGTTTATTCTAGTAAAGGTGTTGAACTTGCACCAAGTCTGGACTCAATTTATTCTCCAACTCTCCCCTTTATTGCTCCGGAGCCTAACCCTGGGGATTGACGGTATCCAGGTAGGATCACCATGACACACACAGAACTAGTAAGGCCGCATCACACCACTCTGCAATTTTATAAACCTGGGATATGATCGGCCCTGGGGGGTGGCGCATTACAGGTGGATTGATGGACTTATAAGAGAAAGGTATCAGATAGATAGATATAGAATCTTAGGATAAACAAATGTGTAAGGGAGCAGTCCTATTGTCTGTGGGGCTAACACGGTTTGGGATTGAATATTAGATTTCATTCAAGTCCTTTGTCCCTCTAGTGAACCCACCAATTACAAGAATGACTCCAGAGGTGACATAAATGTTACGGAAGTGGATGTGGATCTGCTGTTCCACTGAACAGATTAGGCTTGGGGCCACTCCTAAGGGTATTATCTAAGTGGCTCCCCTGGTCCTTACCCTTTAACCCCTGTACAGAGATCTGGACTCTGCTGCATGGGAAACACCAGGCTACTACCTCTTGAATGGAGTAGTTTCTGTTCAGTGGATGCTGACCCATGGGGATTAAGAGACACTGGTGTGGAGTATCGAAAGGTCAGGCAAAACCATAGTGTGGAAACAAGTCATGGTCAGGGCAAGCAATGTAGTAAACACACCAAAGGTCAGCAGGCAGCACAGGGTCAGTACAAGGAACAGACAGAGGTCAGGTTAGTCAGCTAAGGATCAATTCTGGTAAACAGCCAGATATCATTACACAGGCAGATATGATAGATGTTTAGTGCATCTTTGCAGGAATCTAGTAATTAGAACCTATTGCTCATGCACCTGCAACTTTCAGAGGATGCCTTATATACCCCTAGGAAGGCTGCCATAGGGTGGGAGCAACTGAAGGTGTGCACATGCTTGCCCTTTAATAGGCCAAGAGGAACAAGTATGCAAACCTTAGGGAGACGAGGAGAGGTTCCAGGCAAGATGTACAGGCCTAACAGGAACCCAGGAAGATCACTCCAGCAGCTGTGCGCATGGGAAAGGCACAGGAGGTCCCAGACGGGCATGCACCACCAAAGGGCTAGCAGGAGGCCATGTGCAGTGGCCGGGTTTGGGGTGGCTCAAATGCTATGCTGGGTCCCCTGGACACCGTTGAGGTGTCACCATGTGTTGCTGCTCACCTAAAGGGATGGTAAGGCGTAGTGCACCCCAATGGGAAATAAGTTCAGAGAGTCGGGGTCTGCAGTAAACCAGGGTGCTTCTTTACTGGAGGAATTCAGGTACAAAACAATACAGGTGAGGCATTGGGCTGGCTTGTCCAGTCTCCTCCCTGGCAGAAGAAGACCTAAGCTAGCTGTGCTATTTCTCTTCAGAAGGCTGGTACCCTGGTCTAAGGCTGGTCACCCATGGTCCGTGGCAGCGTATCCCGTTCTCAGCGTCTTCTTCTGGTCACTCAGTAGTCTGGCAGAGTCTTCTCTTCCAAGCACTGGTCCCTAACTGCAGCACACTAGGGGCTCTGACTGCTCTCCTTATATACAGTTTTTGCTAGACTAGAACCTTCTAGTGGGAGGGGTGGAGTGGAGAAACTCAGCACAAACAGATACATTGTTTCAGCTCCCATCTGGTAAAGACTTACATTAGCGCTTCAATGATACTCAATGGCGATGACACAGCAGGTTTTCCAGACAAAAACAAGTTTCCAGACAAAAATGAAGAAGAGGATATAGGGGCTCACCCAATTGCTATCATAGATATGGTGCTCTTGCCAATTTGACTCACCCCGTCAAAGATACAAACATAAATTAATATAAGCTGGAGGCTCCAACTCCATATGAAAAGACTATTGCTACCGTGAAAGTTGTGAAGCGCTTCACAGGTAATCAAAAATCCTCCTCCCAGAACTCTCAACTGGATTAAGACAGTCCGAGACCAGCACAATTGGATTAAGACAGTCCGAGACCAGCACATTGCAACACGTGGGACGCCAAGTCTCAGCAACGCCAAGTACCAGCAGAGCAAACCAGTTGGGATGCCAGGTATCGGGGCTGGGGACTGCGGAGAATTATAGTCGGGAGGAGAGGCTATATCGGATAAGTTAACCATAAAAAGGACACAATAAAGATCAGATGATAGTAACTGACGGCGAACAGATATACTATTGACCATTAAGAGACAACATTGTTATTATTAAGGTCAAGTATTGCTACTAATAAGGCTGAGTTCTACTAAATACAATGGACACAATATGAATATCTATCTGTATCTAATCCATTGAATGAATAACAGCCTTATAAGGTCCATTGAAAGGGTCTGTTTAAAAGGGACATTACCTTAAAAGGGATATCATCCCTATAAGGACAATTGAAGTGGGGAAAATTGGCTTCTACCTCACAGGGTTTTTTGCCTTCCTCTGGATCAATTTGCAGGATAACAGGCCGAACTGGATGGACAAATGTCTTTTTTCGGCCTTATATACTATGTTACTATCACCCTTTCAAGTTGTTTCCAATGTGTTGCTTTTAAAGATAGTGCCTGTTGTTTTGATAGATATTGTTTTTATAGATATTGTCTGTAATCCAACAATACCATACAATTAGGGGTACTATACGGTGATGATCTTCCACAGTTGTATCGTGGTGATTTGTTATAGCTGTATGGGTGGTAACAATTGATTTCATCATATGGTAGAATTACCACACATATAGCTGTAGGTACAACATCGCCATTGTACTATATGTTATTTTGCTTTATTCATATTTTTATATTTTAGGTTTCCAGACATAATAACATAGCTAAACCAGACATTGAAAAGGTCAGACGGTCTGCTTTTGGTGGTAAACAAGTCTGGGTTTTTCCCTCCAAAACATTGGTCTTCTTTAAAGCCTATGGCAGCTGTGGAAAATTACCAGCTTCTCAATCAAAGCCCTAACAGTCTCTCAGTATTCATTAACCCTTTCCACAGAGCCATGTAAATACAGTGATAATGAACAGGATATATATCACAACATATAAAATGCAGTTACCCAGTATTAAACAGTGCAAGTTAACCCTTTTAGGTGAAATAAAGCAAAAAGTTTTAACTTTGCATAGGGGAAATAGACAAAATGTCCAAATGTCAAAGTACTCCCTGCTCCAGGGCACTACAATTGACCACTGACAGCATGGGCGGGGCTCCATTGAGCATGGACCACAAACCTAAAAGCACCTCCATCTTCTTAGGACCAGATATTTGGACAAATTTCCTGAGAAGAGCCGATGCTTTAATATTCTTGGCAGGTTCCCACATTCTCTTCTCAGGTACAATCCACTTCCAGTCCATCAAATAGGTTTTACCTCCAACTTTCTGCATATCCAAAATATTTTTGACCTTGTACTCATGATCAGCAGCATGGGAGTGGGAGCAAAGACATAAGTACTGGATTGATGTTTGAGTACTACTGGTATGAGGAGAGAGATGTGGAATGAAATATGGAGGCGTAACTTGTAACAAACTGGAGTGTACCTGAGTACAAAAAAAAGTTTATATAATGGCCATGTGTAACACCCCAGAGTTGTGTTACTACATGCCTCTACCCCGCTACTATCTGTTAAGAGCCTGTATATTGTCATCTGATATAATTTATATTATACAAATTTATCTTATTAGGTAAGCACTCAAACCACCATGGAGCAGGCACAATATTTAATAAAGGGTATAATGCAATATAATAAAATGCAACACTAAAATATATAAAACACTAAAACACAATATAAAACTTGCTGGGAATGAGGTGCAAAAAATGGATTCCCATCGCAACAATATAATATCGTCTCCTTAAATAATAGTAGAGTTAAAGTTGCATGGCCATGCTTCAGTTATTTGTGGAATCTTTTCAGAGCATCGGTATCCAACACCAGACGCGTTTCGAGGTCTTGCTGACCTCTTCCTCAGTGGTTATACTCTATATGCTCAGATCCCACTATTTATACTCTACTAAGTGGTCAGTAAGTTCTGGAACACAGATCCCAAGGAGAGCCAATCGGTCATAGGTAAATCCTGGAATGGTGGATTCCAAAAAAAGGCAAATTCGGTTCTGATGCGTTTTTTTTTCAAGACATGCGATTTTTTCACCGAACACCGTCTGGTGTTGGATACCGATGCTCTGAAAAGATTCCACAAATAACTGAAGCATGGCCATGCGACTTTAACTCTACTATTATTTAAGGAGACGATCTTTCAGCAATTTGAAAAAGTAAAGGCAAGGAGTGACCTGAATCGGTGAACCTGTACTCCAACTCTCGCGAGAACTGTGTGCAGAGCGGGACAGAGAGACAGTGAAGGTATCTGCAAGAAAGCTTCACTGGAACACAGGTACTAATTCGCCCTGAGAACATACACCTGAGCGCACACCAGCCAGTGTGAAGACCACGTATCATCAGGTGGGGTGAGTGCTCAGCGAGCAACCGTTTATCCGCTTTACATTAATATAGTGCGGTAACAAAAGCACTTGTGACTTTTTGGATACAACGTTATATCAAAACGTAAAGGTTGCCAGTAACAATCCACCTGGAAAATATACACCTGAGCACACACCAGCCAGTGTGAAGTTCTCTTACCAACAGGTGAAGTGCGGTGCTCAGGAAGCAACCATTCATTTGCACAATATCAATTTAGTGCAGTATTATCACCACTTGTGACTTTTTGAACGCTAGACCAAAACGTACAGATTGCCAGCAATATAGCATCAATATCAGATGAACTAATAAGGACACTAATTGGTTTATTTGTTGCGATGGGAATCCATTTTTTGCACCTCATTCCCAGCAAGTTTTATATTGCATTTTAGTGTTTTATATATTTTAGTGTTGCATTTTATTATATTGCATTATACCCTTTATTAAATATTGTGCCTGCTCCATGGTGGTTTGAGTGCTTACCTAATAAGATAAATTTGTTTAGTGTATATGTATTGAATTGGGTGATTCAATCTCAGGTTTAAGCACCTATTTATAGTTATAGGGGGTGAGCCACCCTATTAACTCTCTTTCAAATAATTTATATTATGTCTTCACAACTGTGCATCTAAAACCATGTTAAATACAATTGTATCCTGTAATTTTCCAGGTTCACCAGCAGGTGGCAGCAATGCATTGGCCAGGTACTAGTTACAGTTTAGTACCTCTAGGCTGGAATGGATTATTCCAGCTTAGCTCCCCCTCTGTGAGCACAGTGGGCTATGCCCACATCCTGCAGCATGGGTGGAGATGGAAGTTAGAGGCAGTGTACCAGCCACCCCTGTTAGGGAAGGCTGTGTGATAGCGTTCAGGAGATCCCCTGCATAGGAAAGACAGCAAAGATCTTGTCTCAGCTGAGACCTGATCAAATACCCAGCCTGAGCAACTTCAGCCTCAGCTGGATGGAAGAAGCAGAAAACTAACTACAACCTCCAGATTTCCAGGAAGAAAGCATCCCCTGAGAAATCATCTGTGAGTCACGTCCAGAGACCTAGGAGAAGCCATTCCTCCTCAGCTAGTCTGTCCCTATACAGCAGAAGCTACAGAAAAGTGCAGAAGATTAATTCCTGCCACAGTTACAGAGCTACCAAGACGACGACTAATCCTGCAAGCTCACATTTAAAGTGCAGAAGTGTTTATTCCTGCCAATGATTGCTAAAACCTGCTGGGACCAGAGACCAAAGCTGTATACTGCTTGGATACAAGTTATCTTCAGTAAAGAAATGTTTGAACTTCATCTAAAGGTCTGGACATCATTTCTGCTGCAAAATTCCTCTATTACTCCTACTATCCCTACACTCAAATTTAGGAGCCAGGAGTCCAGCCGTACCTGGGAAGGAGACACTGTTGACACAATTACCACCACCCTATAGAGACATTATAGGCCATTACACCACTCTGGCATTCTTAATCTGGGACGTGCATTATAACACCTTGGAAGGGCCCTGGGATAGTACACTGCACGTGCTGCAATTGGCGTCACGACAAATACAGACTATTATCCACCCGTATCCTGGCCCACTGCATAAGTGGCATCAGCGTACCCATTCCTGGTCAAGGGACATGCTTCTTTGTACAATCATAACTGTGAAGGAATAGGTCTTTTGGGGCTTCCCTAATGTCTTTTTCAGCCATATTATTCCCTGTTTCAGCTGCACAGCTAGATGCATTTATCTCACAAGCAGGGGCATGTGAATCTGCCAGCACTGTACTGCTGTGATGTCCTCTTTCTCACTTTCCACTATGTTTGTTTTCAGTTCCGGAGCTCGCAAAACAGATAAAGAGAGGGAAATTACACTTACAGAAATGTGATTGTCAGAAGCAGTTTAGAAGCCGTAAAAGAACTAGCTCTACGCCCCCATTTCTTCTCTGCCATCTTCTGTGTCTCTATTACTAGGGACAGGTCTTGCCTGACAACAGGAAGTGGACTGAAATTTAGGTGGAGGTGACACCCCTAGTGTTGAAATTTGCTGATTACACCTTTCTCTATTAAATGAAATTAAATTGTGTGAAAGTATAGTTACTGTTTAAATGGACCAATGAATTGAGGTGACTGATCTTTCTGGAGGAAAACAAGACCTTATCCTTGGGGGTAAATTAAGGTAGTAACCTGCACTGATATCAGTGGCCATCTGAACTAGGGATGATCTAGTCTCTTGTCAAGGCTGGAAGTAGTCACCAACAGTGGACTCAGCAGCTGGTACTCTGGAGGACACTGGGACAGGAAGAGGAACCTGCAAATGAGAACCATACACTATAAAGAATGGAGACTTGCCAGTAGTTTCACCACTGGATCGGTTGTTGTAAGAGAACTCCACCCAGGGAAGCAAAGATACCCAATCTTCATGATGAGCATAGATATGTTGCAGATAGTTGCAGAAAACTTGACTAATATGCAACACCTGCCTATTGGACTATATATAATAAGCTGAGAAGAATTCCAACTTGATATCCCACATACTATACATAGATCTTTCAAGTAAATCTTACTCCTCAATCAGAAACAATGTGAAGAGACAGACTATGTAGACTAAAATTGTGTTTTATGAACAAGTTGACAAGTTAACTTGCTGACGGAAGACAGGTCAAAGGAATGAAATGGGCCATTTTGGATAACCAGTCAATCCGCGAATGAAGACAGGTTGGTAACCAAGTCCATAGCTATGTGTTTCCATGGAGCGTCAGACACAGGTAATGGAAGCAGCAGCTATGCTTCTTTTGCTTAGGGGACTTACTCTGAGTGCATGTGGAACAGAAGATTACATAGGTATGGATGTCTTGAGGAATACTTGGCCACAAGTAATGTTGTGAGATGAGATTCAAAGTCTTACAGAATCCTGAGGGACAAGGTACCTCCTTAGACCTGTGTTCCCATGCCAGACCCTGCATTCTATTGTCTAATGGAACATTCATTTTACCAAGAGGAATGTCTTTCACCAAGACGGGAGTGACTAAGATGGGTCAATGATATAAGGAGGACCCCTTGATGTTCTTCTCCACTAGATGTAAGTGCAAGATTAAATAAAAACGGGCAAAAAACTGAGACCATCGGACTTGACAGGGATTGAGACACTGAGCAGACTAGAAATAAGACAGATTTTTATGGTCAGAAATAAATAACAAAGTCACAGGCACTCTCCAGGAGATGTCTCCATTCCTGCAGAGCTAACTTGATAGCTAGCAGTTTTCTCTCTCTCCAATGGCATAATTATGTTCTGCAGAGGAGAAGGACTTGAAGAAGAACCCACAAGTGACCATTTTACCAAATTTTACTTTCTAATCACAGCTCTGGCTCCTACAGAAGATGCATGCACCTCCAAAAAGAACTGCTTAGAGATGTAATGGAGAATAAAGGCTTCCTTGATGGGTAGGAGCTGAGATAAAAAAGGTGGGCATAAAGTGTGAAATGATTGCTTATAGAAATACAGTAGGACGAGGCTAGTCCAGGACTGGCAACATCGTCTGAGATCACATAGCCCAGGAAAGAAAGAGATGTTCTCTCAAAATGTCAGTTCTTAAATTTGGTATAGAGGCAGATGTTGCAGGATGGCACTAACGTGTTTCCAATGGAATGTCAAATTAGGTGAGTAAGTCAAGATGTTGTCGAGATAAACCATCATACAGACATAGAGAAGGTCACGGAAGATGTTGATGAATTCTTGAAATTCTTGAAAGGCGTTCTTTCTTTTGCTTGTCTCACAGATTTGGATCAGGTTATAGGCACCATGGAGATCCAATTTAGTGAAGATCTTCACCCCATGAATCCTGCCAAATAGTTTGAAAATCAAGGGCAAGGGATATCTGTTCTTCATGGTGATCTTATTCACTCTTTGGTAATCTATGCATGGCCGAAGAGAATCATCTTTCTTTTTGACGTAGGAGAAGCCAGCACCAGCCGGGGAGGAAGATTTATGGATGAACCCTTTTTCAAAGTTATCCTTAATGTACTACTGAAGTCCAACCAAATTTAAGTCTCTTTCAGAGACAGCTGACAAAAGGTCAATGGGATAGTATTATGGCCAATAAGGTCACAGAGTCTCAGCCTCATTTTTGTCAAACACATCTTCATAGCTGGCATAGGATGGAGGCAGACCCCGTAAACATAGCGGAACTTGAGGTATCTGAACATGTAGTACTGTAGCCAGAAACCATGGGTGATATGATCCCCAATGCAGAATCAGTCCACTGTCCCAGTAGATCCCAGGAGTGCTAAGGCAGAGCCATGGTAACCCCAGCGACAAAGGACTGATGGATTCTGGCAGGATGTAGAAAGTGATTTTCTCAGTATCTATGCTTGGAGACCCATGGGCTCAGTGGAGTACTGGATAGGGCCGGAAAAGGCTCTATTGACAGAAGCCACCGCCAAAGATATCTCTAATTGGCTTAGTAGGTATGCGGTACTGGATCACTAAAGCTTCATGAAGAAAGTGGCAGGCAGAAATGGAATCCAGGAAAGCCTGTTTACAGAACCAGATATCACCATAGGGCAGAATCACAAGAATAGCTAAATATGGAGACAAGAGTATGTTCACCTAGCATTTTCTCTTTAGTCGACTCGAGGCATTGTAGTTTCCCGCCGTGAGTGGACATCCCCTCACATATTGACCCTTGCCACCATAGAATAGACATAAGTTATTGCAGCATCTATGCTGGTGCTCCTCCTCAGATAGTTGGACTTTATCCAGCTGCATGGGGTCCACTGAAGAGGACAAAGTAGAGGGAAGCAAATGCTTTTCTAAGGAAGATGTCAAATGTGTTCTATTCTTATGAGTCACCTTTTTAGGATGCCCCCTGAAACACTGCTCAATAAGTCTGGCCAATGTGATCAGATTGTCCAGGGTAGATGGAAGGTCCCAGCCTGTTAATTAATCCTTTATGCGACCTGCAAGACTCTCCCAAACAGCTGTCACCAGGAGACAGAAGAGAGAACAAGGCTGAAGCTGGACTGAAGGGATACAAGGAAGGCTACCTTAGCTCAGCAGCAGGGAACTGATAAGCCTGTTATTCACTGTTAATGGTGCACTGGTTGAGGAATCCAAAACAGGTTTTTGGATCTCCGTCATACCATGGTGGCAGTGGTAGATGCAAGCCAGATCCCCTGATGGAAGAAGCTGAGCAAGCGGTGCAGATACTGTGGCTTGAAGAGGCAGAGCAGGAGCAGCATTGGAGTACTTGCTCCTGGTGTCCACGTTGATGGTACTTCTTCTTGAACACGCACTACAATCCTAGCTTGTGTGGGCTACCTGTCACAGCTTGGTGGTTGTTTGCCATGACACTTATGCTGCGCATGCTGATTGCCGGTGGCAACGTGTTGTATTGCATGCATGGGCGCTTTCCCTTTAAGGCTGTTGCCCTTCCTTTCTGGTGTGCACGGGGCTAAGGTGTGAGCAAGGTGGAGCTGGGTGTGGTCAGAGGTCTCTTTATATTCTGTTGCTGTGAGACTGAGATCATTGGTATGTCTGCCTTTGTTTGACATCGATGTCATCTGCGATGTCATCCCTTGGTCTCCTCCTTGTCCTTTCCCTGCCTTATCTGTTGTTATGTTTCGTGTGGGTTTGATTTGGAGATGTGTAGTTTATGTCTAGTTGTAGTTACATGTGTGGTCTGTTGTTTGTTGTTGTCCAACATGTATGCTAGACATTCCCTTGTTTGTCTGTATCTCCGGAAGGGGGTCCTGGGGTTCCCCGGAGGGGGAACCAAATGTCTGTGTGCAGCTCTGCCGGGGGCCACCATGCATTCTGTCCACATGGGGGTCCAGGCAGGTACTGGTGCGCTGGATTCCTGTATTAGTTGTTTGTGCTGTGTCCTGTTTGGTGTTCAGGTACCAGTACTGTTTAATGGAGTCCAGCCGTCGTTGTTGCAGCAACAGGTAAGTGCTTTTTGTTTCTTGGCTCTTGCCTGCCGATCCAGTAGCTGTGCACTGTCTGCCATTCCCAGTTGCTAGGCCTGTGTGAGACTCCGATTCATCTGTGTCGTGGATGAATCGGTCGTCTCTTTGCCCAGACCTTACTACCAGGGATCATCAGGGCTAGTAAGGGCCCAGGTTACAGTACATGAGCCATCTGGGTTCGCTCATGCAGTTAGGTCAGGGATAGGATGATGGTGGTGATAGGAGGTGCCCTGCTTCCTTAACCTGGCTTCCATGCCTAGTGGCTTTCCCTAATTTCAGACATTGTACGGTAGGGGATTTCCCCCACTCCCCACCGTGACAGTATGTCAAACTAAGGCTCCTCGGTTTCTATTCCTTCGACAGAGGGCTCAGCATGCATCGCCTGCCGTTTTATGGCACACATACTTATCCTCCAGAGGGAGGGTGAAAGGGGAGTTATCGTTATCGGCGCGGTTCTTGGTAACAGGTGTTGCCATTGTTTTTGAACCATTGCTTGTGTTGGTGTGCCCCCTCGTCCATTCTCGGTGGTTCCTTGCTCTTGGGCTGGTTGCTGGCAGCATTCTTTTGGTGTACTGGCTGTGTGCTGGTTGGGGAATGCTTGCTGGCAGCTGCCCAGAGTGTGAACTGTGTCTGAGATGGATGCGGTGTTCAGTACGGTTTCTCCTGACTGCTTGTTGGCTGGCTGCCAGGGGCCTAGTTGGTGGTCCTGGCATGCTGGCGGCAGTTTTGACGGACGTGCTGACGCCGAATATGCACCTCCCCCCGTTATGTATTGGGGGGGGGGATTTGAGGGGGGGGTGTCACGGCTTGGTGGTTGTTTGCCGTGACACTTATGCCGCGCATGCTGGTTGCCGCTGGCAACGTGTTGTATTGCATGCATGGGTGCTTTCCCTTTAAGGCTGTTGCCCTTCCTTTCTGGTGTGCATGGGGTTAAGGTGTGAGCAAGGTGGAGCTTGGTGTGGTCTGAGGTCTCTTTATATTCTGTTGCTGTGAGACTGAGATCATTGGTATGTCTGCCTTTGTTTGAGAAGGAGCTTGCTCCTTTCTTGGATGATATCTGAGGGCCATTCTAGTTTGACATCGATGTCATCTGCGATGTCATCCCTTGGTCTCCTCCTTGTGCTTTCCCTACCTTATCTGTTGTTATGTTTGGTGTGGGTTTGATTTGGAGATGTGTTGTTTATGTCTAGTTGTAGTTACATGTGTGGTCTGTTGTTTGTTGTTGTCCAACATTTATGCTAGACATTCCCTTGTTTGTCTGTACCTCCAGAAGGGGGTCCCTGGGGTTTCCCGGAGGGGGAACCAAATGTCTGTGCGCAGCTCTGCCGGCGGCCACCATGCATCCTGTCCGCATGGGGGTCCAGGCAGGTACTGTTGTGCTGGATTCCTGTATTAGTTGTTTGTGCTGTGTCCTGTTAGGTGTTCAGGTGCCAGTACTGTTTCATGGAGTCAAGCCATCGTTGTTGCAAGGGCAGGTAAGTGCTTTTTGTTTCTTGGCTCTTGCCTGCTGATCCAGTAGCTGTGCACTGTCTGCCATAACCAGTTGCTAGGCCTGTGTGAGACTCTGGTTCATCCGTGTCGTGGATAAACCGGTCGTCTCCTTGCCCAGACCTTACTACCAGGGATCATCAGGGCTAGTAAGGGCCCAGGTTCTTGTGCATGAGCCCTCCTACCTGGGTTCACTCATGCGGTTAGGAGGTCATGGATAGGATGAGGGTGGCGATAGGAGGTGCCCTGCTCCCTTATCCCCACTCCCCACCGTGACACTACCAGGAAGGATCCATGGCCTAAGCAAACTGTTATGGAAGCAAATGTGTGTCCGCTGTGCCTCTGCAGTGAATAGATTTGACTTGTGACTACTCCTAAGGGCATTATCTAAGTGCCCCCCTGGTTTTAACCCTTTAACCCCTATACAGGGATCTGGACTTTGCTGCAGCGGAACCACCAGGCGGCTACCTCTTGGAGTAATCTCTGTTTAGTGGCTGCTGACCTATGGGGGCTGAGAGACATCTGTGTGGAGCACCAAAGGATGAGGCAAAACCATAGTTAGGAAGCAAGCTGAGGTCAAGGCAGGCAGCATACAAACAACCTAGTAAACATGGCGGGTAGCACAGTTTAGTGCACCTCTGCAGGAACTAGAAGTGCACTATACTAGAACCTATTGCTCAGGCACCTGACTATTTTGGAGGGTGCCTTGCATAGCCCTAGGAAGGCTGCCACAGGCTGGTAGCAACTAGAGGTGTGTGCACACTACCCTTTTAAGAGGCCAAGAGGAATGTGCACCCACGCCCTACCAGGTTAGGCTGCAGGCAGGATGTAGAGGCATAACAAGATACGGGGTAGAGTGCTCTGACAGACATGCCTGCCTTGAATGCACAGGAAGATGCCAGAGAGGAAGCAGGAGCCTAGTGAGTAATCCAGCGGCTATCCCCAGTGAGAACAGAGTGGCTCCACTGGGCATGAACTACCAACATAGCAATAACCTAGAAGTCACAAAATAGCTTTGTAGAGTTCAACCTTCATAATCATAATAAGAAAGGGCAAACACATCAATTAGTCTCTTACTGCAAAATAAACTTCTACACAATTTTTTTAAAATATTTTGGACAGAGGAGTCAGGAGTGTATTGTTAGAAAATTGGTAGGAATATTAGATTTTTGGCCCTGTTATATTTGTAAGGTCGTACCTAAAATTCCAATATCCAGGTCCTTTAAAACCTTCTCCACCTTTGGATAAATCTCAGACCCTCCTGTGAAGTCCAATTGAATGATCTTGGTTTTTTGTGTGCTCTGTTTTTCTGGGAATATAAGATACATATGAAGATTAGGTGTTGCTTATCAATATTCGATACCTTGAGTAATCAGATAGGTAAGACCTTCTTGTCCCTAACCTATCTCCTGAGCAACTTTTTGTAGCTTCTCCACATTCCGACTGATGAGGACGACATCAAGGCCTCTCCTGGCCAACTACAGGGAAGACATAGAAGTATGAGACAGATATAAGAGAGAGATAAAAAAACTGATAGACCACATGCTACTGACCTCCATCGCGTAGGCCTTCCCGATTCCATCTGTCGCTCCAGTTACCACTGTAGGAGAAGTGAGCAGACCATAGTTATATAGATTATACTTTGTGTTTCAGTTACTTATTTTCAGGATCTTTGCTTCACATTAGTTTATGAAAACATACATTAATTTAATCCAGGTTTGCACAACCTTTTTTGGTCTGGGGGCCGCATTGTCACATCGCTCTATTTCAAGGGGCCAAAAATTTTGGGATGGGTGCTCATCTGCCTATTACACAAGGCAGTGCAAAGTGACTGGGGAGGAGTGATCACTGCCACAGTCATTCCGCCTTCATTTAGATTACACAGGGAGATGTGCTGCAGATAATCGGACATCTTTTATCCTGATAAAATATGCAAATCAGCCGACAAACGAGCAATTCCTTGTTTATCGACTGATATAAGATATGAGCGCTCCTATGAACACTTTTTCCCAGTAATTGTCCCAAATATCGTGCTGCAGCATAGCCCCTGAAACCGAAGAGTTATACTTACCAGCTCCTCACCGCTCCGGTCCTCTGCACTGCCCCCGCTGTTTACACCTGGCAGTGCATGGACATGGTCATACACCACTCCAGCCAATGACTGGCTTACCCGGTGATGTGGCCTCAAGCAGCGTGTCACTTCTGAAGCCAGTTATTGACTGGAGCCGTGCAAGTGACCATGGCCAAGGACTGCCAGGTGTAAACAGTGCGGGGACCGGAAGATGGAGGCAGCGGGGGCAGCGCAGAGGACCAGAGGGGAGTGGAGCAGGTAAGTATGAATCTTCTATTTCAGAGGCCATGCTGCAGGAACTTGTTTAACCACTTCACATCCAGGCCATTTACCCCCTTCTTGACAGAGCCTAATTTCGAAAATCTGTGTCACTTTATGTGGTAATAACTTTGGAACGCTTTTACTTATTCAAGCCATTCAGAGATTGACACATTGTACTTCATGACAGTGGTAAATTTGAGTTGATATATTTCACCTTTATTTATAAAATAATCCAAAATTTACCATAAATTTTGAAAAATTCGCAATTTTCAAAATTTTCATTTCTCTGCTTTTAAAACAGAAAGTGATACCTCATAAAATATTTATTACTTAGGCCTCTTTCACACGGATGCGTTCAGGATGCGTTCAGTGAAACTTGCACCATTTTGCAAGCAAGTTCAGTCAGTTTTGTCTGCAATTGCGTTCAGTTGTTCAGTTTTTTCCGCGTGGGTGCAATGCGTTTTGATGTGTTTTACACACGCGTGATAAAAAACTGAAGGTTTACAAACAACATTTCCTAGCGACCATCAGTGAAAAAATCATCGTATCCGCACTTGCTTCCGGATGCAATGCGTTTTTCACTGAAGCCCTATTCACTTCTATGGGGCCAGGGCTGCGTGAAAAACGCAGAATATAGAACATGCTGCGATTTTCACGCAACTCAAAACTGATGCGTGAAAAACAACGCTCATGTACACAGTCCCCTTGAAATGAATGGGTCCGGATTCAGTGCGGGTGCTAGGTGTTCACGTCACGCATTGCACCCGCACGGAAAACTCGCTCGTGTGAAAGAGGCTTTAACATTCCCCATATGTGTACTTTATGTTGACATCATTTTGTCAATGTTATTTTATTTTTTTAGGATGTTAGAAGGCTTAGAATTTTAGAAGCAATTCTTAGAATTTTTTAGAAAATTTCCAAAACCCACTTTTTAAGGACTAGTTCAGGTCTGAAGTCACTTTGTGGGGCTTACATAGTGGAACCACCCCATAAATGACCCCATTGTAGAAACTACACCGCTCAAGTTACTGATTTTACTAATTTTGTTAACCCTTTAGGTGTTCCACAAGAATTGAAGGAAAATGGAAATGACATTTCTAAATTTAACTTTTTGGGCAGATTTTCTATTTTAATACATTTTTTTCTTTAACACATCGAGGGTTAACAGCCAAATAAAACTCTATATTTATTACCCTGATTCAGCGGTTTCCAGAAACACCTCACATGTGGTAGTAAACTGATGTAAAGGCACACGGCAGGGCACAGAAGAAAAGGAACGCCGTAAGGCAGATTTTGCTGGACTGGTTTTTAGATGCCATGTCCCATTTGAAGCCCCCCAGATGCACCTTACAGTAGAAACTCCCAAAATGTGACCCCATTTTGGAAACTAGGGGATAAGGTGACAGTCTTATTGGTACTATTATGGGGTACATATGATCTTTAATTGCTCTATATTACGTTTTTTGTGAGGCAAGGTAACCAAAAAATTGCTGTTTTGGCACTGTTTTTATTTTTTACAACATTCATCTGACAGGATAGATCATGTGCTATTTTTATAGAGCAGGTTGTTATGGACACAATGATATCAAATATGTCTACTTTCTTTGTTTGTTTGTTTCAGTTTTACATAATAAAGCATTTTTGAAAAAAAAAAAATGTTTTTGTGTCTCCATTTTCTGAACGCCATATTTTTTATTTTTTTTTGCTGATCATCTTGTGCAGGGGCTCGTTTTTTGCAGGAAGAGTTTATGTTCTTATTGGTGCCATTTTTGGGTACATTATTACACTTTATGGGGCAAGGTGACCAAAAAATTGGTTGTTTTAGCACAGTTTTTATTTATTTATTTTTACAGGGTTCACCTAAGGGGTTAGGTCATGTGACATATAGAGCAGATCGTTACGGACGTGGCAATACCTAATATGTATACTTTTTCTTATTTATTTAAATTTTACACAATAATAGCATTTTTGAAACCAAAAAAATGATGTATTAGTGTCTCCATAGTCTGAGAGCCATAGCTTTTTATTTTTTGACCGATTGTGTTAGTTGGGTCTCATTTTTTGCAGGATGAGGTGATGGTTGAGATGATGTAAGGTAACAAAAAATAGCTTTTTTTGGCACTGTTTTTTTTTTTTTTTTTACAGTGTTCACTTGAGGGTTTAGATCATGTGATATTTTTATAGAGCTGGTTATTACGGATGCGGCGATATCTAATATGTAAACTTTTTTTATTTATTTAACTTTAACACAATAATAGCAGTTTTGAAACAAAAAAATGCTGTTTTAATGTTTCCATGTGAGAGCTATTTTTATTTTAATTTTTGGAGCGATTTTCGTAGGGGCTCTTTTTTTGCAGGATGAGGTGACGGTTTTATTGGTACCATTTTATGGGACATATGCCTTTTTGATCACTTGGTGTTGCACTTTTCGTGATGTAAGGTGAAAAAAATGGCTTTTATTTACAGTTTTTATTTTTTTATGGTGTTTATCGGACGAGGTGGATCATGTCGTTACGGACGCGGCAATACCAAATATGTCTATTTTATTAATTTTTTTCTATTTTTAACATTTTTTAATTACTTAATTGGGGATTTTTTTTTTTACATGTGAAACCTTTTTTTTTTTTACACTTTGCGTCCCCCATAAGGTCATACAAGACCTCTTAATTAACATTTAACTTCACATTTTTTTTTTTTTTGACTATTGATTTTTCCTGTAACTGGGGCTGACATAGTAGCCCCCAGTTACAGGGGAAATACACCCCCCAGAGAGGCTGTACAGCAGAATACTGCGCTGTACAGCCTCAGTGCAGGGCTGATCGAGGTCTATGGGAGACCCAACAGCTCCTGCACTCTCCCACCCCCGGCGCTTCCTGATCTGTATACACAGCGGTCATTGAGCACAGCGATCTAGAAG
The DNA here is from genome assembly GCF_905171765.1 of Bufo bufo. Classification (NCBI taxonomy): domain Eukaryota; kingdom Metazoa; phylum Chordata; class Amphibia; order Anura; family Bufonidae; genus Bufo; species Bufo bufo. The sequence continues at coordinate 812,321,139 of NC_053389.1, forward strand.
GCAGGAACACCTGGGAACTGTCCCTGCCATCTCTCTGGGTTGCCCTGCTGTCACTGACAGGGCCCCCACTCTGCAGCTGCACGATTAGCGTGCAGCTGTCATCTCTGAATGGACGTTCCAGAATATCCATTCAGAGATAAACAACCGGCAATAGGACATTTATATCCTATGGGCGGATGTGAAGTGGTTAAGGCTACTTTCACACCTGCGTTAGGTGCGGGTCCGTCTGGTATCTGCACAGACGGATCCGCACCTATAATGCAAACACTTAGATCCGTTCAGAACGGATCCGTTTGCATTACCATGAACAAAAAAAAAAAAAATTATTATTATTTTTTTTTTTTTGTTCATGATAATGCAAACGGATCTGTTTTGACTTTACATTGAAAGTCAATGGGGACGGATCCGTTTGAAAATTGAGCCATATTGTGTCAACTTCAAACGGATCCGTCCCCATTGACTTACATTGTAAGTCTGGACGGATCCGTTTGCCTCCGCACGGCCAGGCGGACACCCGAACGCTGCAAGCTGCGTTCAGGTGTCCGCCTGCTGAGCGGAGCGGAGGCTGAACGCTGCCATACTGATGCATTCTGAGCAGATCCGCATCCTCTCAGAATGCATTAGGGCTGGACGGATCAGTTCGGGGCCGCTTGTGAGAGCCTTCAAACGGAACTCACAAGCGGAGCCCCGAACGCTAGTGTGAAAGTAGCCTAATATTTTATTGTATTATTTTTTTACAATTGGTTTATTATTTTTTTTTAAATTTTTTGCCACATAATATGTCCCACAAGAGGTCATAAAAAAACTGTTGGAGGATGATGAACACTTTTCCTTTTTATTTTATTTTATTTGTATTTTATTATTTTTTTCCTTTTTTAATCTCCTTTTTATTTTATTTGTATTTTATTATATATATTTTTTTAGAATATTCTATTATTTTTTTAAATATATTTTTGCCACATAGTATGTCCCCCAAGGGGTCATAAAAAAACTGTTGCATGACAGTGAACACTCTTTTATTTAGCACTTTTTATTTTTTACTGTATTTTTTATTTTTTTATAATTTTCAATTTGTTTGTGCCACATATTTCTTTTATTATATTTTATAATATTTTTTTATTTAGTTATCATTTTTTAAAAATGATTTTAAATAATCATAATCTGCATCGGCTTCTGGCCAATATACAGGCCCCTGGGGGGACCGCTCGCTCCATCCTGTCACTGGATGCCTCTAAGGCCTTTGACAGGGTGGAGTGGCGCTTCCTCTGGAGAGTTTTGGCAAGGATGGGCTTCGGGGAAAGATTTATAGGCATCCTCAAACTATTGTATAGATCTCCCAAGGCAAAACTGAGTATCAATGGGAACCTGACCACTAGCTTTGATTTAAATAGAGGCACGCGTCAGGGCTGCCCACTTTCCCCACTGTTATTTGATATTTACATTGAACCCCTTGCGATAGCCATTAGGCAGGATGATCAGGTAAAGGATTTGGTACGCTAGGAGTGCAAGACCGTATCTCCTTATATGCGGACGATGTTCTTTTTTTTATAGACCATACGGAAATAACTCTTCCTAGAATTATTCAAATGGTTAAATCATTTGGTGAGGTGTCCGGTCTTCTTATAAACTGGTCTAAGACCAGTTTGATGCCAATAGACCCCCTGCCACAGAAAGAGGTTCTTGTGACACAGTTGGACATTGTTGACACTTTTCAATACTTGGGTTTGACTATATCACCCAGGGTTGAAAACTTTGTACAACTTAATTTGATCCTCATAATGGCAAAAGTTGGAGCTAAAATAGGGATCTGGCTGAGACTCCCTCTATCTAGAGCTGACCGAGTTTCACTGGTCAAAATGGTGATACTTCCACAATTTCTTTATGTGCTTAGGAACACACCCATTTGGATAGAAGATAAAAATTTTAAACTCATGGAAAGAATAATTAATGATTTAAAGTTGGAGTTCGAATAAAGTTGGAATGTCTGTATAAATCACTGGAGTGCGGGGGTTTAAATCTCCCTTACTTTAAAGGGTATTTTATTGCTGCCCAGCTATTGACGTGCTATGAATCAGAAAACAGTGCACTGTTAGGGAGGTTAGTAGAGAGCTACACTCACAATAATATATTTACCCTGTTAGAATCCGGCCTACTGAAGACCTATGAGCGGGGCTACAGAGAGACTATAAAACTACTCCTGAAGGTGTGGGTTACGACTAGGACATGGTTAAAGGTAAAGGGTTCACTTACATTCACGCCTCTTTGGCACAATGTACACTTACAAAGGTTAGATGATATTGCACTGGATACATTTTGGCAAAAGAATAAAATTTTGTATATTTCACAGGTAGTTAAGGATATAGAGATTAAGTCATTTACAGAGCTATCACATAATATAGAAAACCTTTCATGGTTTAGGTACTTTCAACTGCGTTCAGCTTTATCTAGTCTGGACGATAAACTGGTGTTGGATATAGATAGCTCATCCTTCCTGAATGAATGGACAGGGAGGACACGGCCCAGAATGAAGATTTCAAATATATACAGTCATGTGAAAAAATTAGGACACCCTTTGAAAGCATGTGGTTTTTTGTAACATTTTTAATAAATGGTTATTTCATCTCCGTTTCAACAATACAGAGAGATTAAAGTAATCCGACTAAACAAAGAAAACTGAAGAAAAGTCTTTTCAAGATCTTCTGTAAATGTCATTCTACAAAAATGCCTATTCTAACTGAGGAAAAAGATAGGACACCCTTGCCCCTAATAGCGAGTGTTACCTCCTTTGGCTGAAATAACTGCAGTGAGACGGTTCTTGTAGCCATCTACCAGTCTTCGACATCGGTCTGAGGAAATTTTACCCCACTCCTCAATGCAGAACTTTTTCAGCTGTGAGATGTTTGAGGGGTTTCTTGCACGTACAGCCCTTTTCAAGTCACCCCACAGCATCTCAATGGGATTCAAATCTGGACTTTGACTTGGCCATTCCAGGACTCTCCATTTCTTCTTTTTCAGCCAATCTTTGGTTGATTTACTAGTATGTTTTGGGTCATTGTCATGTTGCATGGTCCAGTTCCGCTTCAGCTTTAATTTTCTAACTGATGGTCTCACATGTTCTTCAAGCACCTTCTGATACACAGTAGAATTCATCGTGGATTCTATGATGGTGAGCTGACCAGGTCCTGCTGCAGCAAAGCAGCCCCAAACCATGACACTTCCACCTCCATGCTTCACAGTTGGTATGAGGTTCTTTTCTTGGAATGCTGTGTTTGGTTTACGCCAAACATGTCCTCTGCTGTTGTGTCCAAATAATTCAATTTTGGACTCATCTGTCCAAAGAACATTATTCCAGAAGTCCTGGTCTTTGTCAACTTTATCGCTGGCAAATGTCAGTCTGGCCTCGATGTTTCTCTTGGAAAGCAAAAGTTTCCTCCTTGCACACCTCCCATGCAAGTTAAACTTGTACAGTCTCTTTCTGATTGTAGAGGCATGTACTTCTACATCAACAGTAGCCAGAGCCTGCTGTAGTTCTCGAGATGACACTTTAGGGTTTTTGGATACCTCTTTTAGCATCTTGCGGTCTGCTCTTGGGGTGAACTTGCTGGGGCGACCAGTCCTGGGCATGTTGGCAGTTGTTTTGAAAGCCCTCCACTTGTAGACTATCTTCCGGACAGTGGAATGGCTGATTTCAAAATCTTTTGAGATCTTTTTAAATCCCTTCCCAGACTCATAGGCTGCTACAATCTTTTTTCTGAAGTCCTCTGACAGCTCTTTTGCTCTCACCATGGTGCTCACTCTCACTTCAACAGTCAGGAGCACACCAAACTAAATGTCTGAGGTTTAAATAGGGCAAGCCTCATTCAACATGCAGAGTAACGATCTACTAATTATGTGCACCTGGTGTGATATACCTGTGTGAGATCTGAGCCAATTTAAGAGGGAATACATGTGAGGGTGTCCTATCTTTTTCCTCAGTTAGAATAGGCATTTTTGTAGAATGACATTTACAGAAGATCTTGAAAAGACTTTTCTTCAGTTTTCTTTGTTTAGTTGGATTACTTTAATCTCTCTGTATTGTTGAAACGGAGATGAAATAACCATTTATTAAAAATGTTACAAAAAACCACATGCTTTCAAAGGGTGTCCTAATTTTTTCACATGACTGTATAAGCTACTACTTAAGGCACGGTTTAGTGATATACAGTCACCAGGACAAAGAGCGTGGGAGATTGACTGTCCGAATATACAATCAGAAGGGTGGGAGAATATTTTCGGGAATTTAGGTTCACTATCCCAGAACTTTAACCATGTTCTAGTACAATTTAACATTTGTCACAGACTATATATTACCCCTATATGGATGAATAAATGTGGGTTAAGAGACACGTCTAATTGCCCTAAATGTGACACTCCAGGTGCGGACTATCTCCATATGATCTGGAACTGCCCAGAACTTATAAAATACTGGAATAGCATTAATAACTTTATCACCTACAAACTAAAAATACGAATCCCCTTTGAACTCCAAGTGTTTCTCCTTAACGATTTTTCTAAGATAAATAGCTATAAGTATCAAAAGATCTTCCTAGGTAGGATACTGATGTTGGCTAGAGTCCTGGTTAGTCGGACTTGGTTTGCTCGTTATACTCCAGAGATAAATATATGGATAAACTTAATTAATAAGGTAAAAAACTATGAGCAAATCATGTATAAACAGAGGGAAGCTGATGAGAAGTGGACTAAGATATGGGGTGGATGGAAGATTTGATTAATTGTGATAACCGCTTCCCCCCTTTTCTTTCTTTTTTTTAATTTTTTTTTTACGCATCACAGGTACGGGGAGGGGGGTGGGTGTAGGGTATGGGGATAAGGGGAAAAAATTAAAATATTGAAGCTGAAGTTGGGGATTATTTACTTAATCCTTTTTGTATTGTAATCTGTTTTGACATATCGATTAATAAAGATAATTAATAAAAAAAAATATATATATATTTTTAAACTTATTTTTTTATATATATTTTTACCATATAATTTGTCCCCAAGAGGTCACTGAAAGACCTTTGGGAGACAATAAGTGACTTTGTACTATTTGCATCGTAATTGGAGCATCCAAAGGAGACCCAGTTACAGGGAAACCAGCCTACTGGGGGGGGGGGGGGGGGGGTGGGATCTTTGTACCAGGGCAGAGCTGATCAGGGTGATCGCCTCGGTGTGGAGGAAACTACTGTGTGGGGGAAATTACTATATGGGGGCAGTGTAGCTGCTGTGAACACTATAGGGACATTTGGGGTAATTTATCAAACTGGTGTAAAGTAGAACTGGCTTAGTTGAATTTGTCATGGCGGTCTAACGGATGAGAAGAGGAAAGAGAAGGTCTACATGACAGGAGACGTCCCTGGATGTAAGAGGTATGTGGTCAAGTATTGAGGGGGTGCCTGAGAAAGTACACGCCCCGGGTGCCAAACACCCTGGGCACGCTACTGGGTGTTAGGCAGTGTAATAGGTTCTGCTGTCCATACATACATGCTACAGACACAAGTTGCACGTATTGCAAAAAAATATGTGCATCATTAATTGCCGAAAATTCGCAAGTGCAAATATATTGGAGCACTTTATCTGCATATAAAGCTATTCCAATGTTCTGCCGTGCCAACCATTTTCTCCAGTCTCAGGAAACGTATACCAGTTTGAAAAATGTAGCATAAGTAACCCACGCCTGTATTTTGCGCGCATTACGCGAATATTACATTGCCGATTTTCGCAATCAAGATTATAATCTCGAATTCTCGAATATATGACGAATATTCTACAAAATATTCGCGAAATATCGCAAATTTGATTATTACCCCTGCCGCTCATCACTAGTCAGTAGTAAATTTGTGTTGACATCACTGATTATTTTGCCCTTCCTCTGATCCGTCAGAACAATAACCCCCAAAAAACAGATCCTGTCTGTGGAGCATCCGCCTTCACTAGGTCAGCATTTGGTCAGTAATCCATCAGTATTGCTAATACCAAAAAAAACAGGAGTGGATCCAAAACAGAGATGACAGGTGAATGGAATTTTTGCATGTCTTCTGTGTTTTGTACCCACTCCTGCTTTTGGCTACCAAATCATAAGCCAATTCTGATGCAAAATAGGGATCATGTCATGCAGGCCTTACAGCTGCTACATAGACAGGATCCGTTGTGCGTCTCATTTTTCCTTCCTTCTGACAGATCAGAATAAGGGTCAAATAAATGATGATGTCAGCCAGGCTGAAAGGCAAAATAGTGGCCCATTCATGAAGTGGGGAGTGTGGGAACAGCATGAGAAGTCCATAGAGATGCCCTATGACAGTGGTGAGGTGAAAGCAGCATGAGCAGACCACAGAGTGGCCCAATGACAGAGTCTGGAGGTGGCAGCAGCATTAGGAGGAGGCCACAGAGTGGCACAATTACAGTGTAGAGGTGGCAGCAGCTGTCACAATGTAGGGGGATGGGAGGTACATAGAATGACAACAGAAGGAAAATGACCAGAAACTAGGCCTCACGGCTAGGGAAAGGGAAGCAGTCACCACTTAGGTAACCCTAAACCTAGCCCTGACTCCTGTCAGTATGAATAGACCCTGAAGGTGGGAATATTCATACACAGTAAACCTAGGCCCCAGTAACCCTGAATATCCCTAGGAGTAGTGACAGGGTCTGAGACCACTGGTTCCTTCCCAGATGATTGAACCAGCGCATCCCTGAGGCCTAGTAAACAAAAAGCAAATGGGAACAACTAAATACAAAGGGAAGTACACTTATCTTCAACAGAAAATGGATGAGCAGGACCTCAGTTGAGGACCACACACCAGCTCTTCCAACTCCAGGCAGAAAATATGAACCGCATGGTATGAAGTGTGAGTCCAGACTAAATAGAGGAGCAGTAATGACCACAAGCTACACCTGAGACAAGAGGGTTGGTCATTACCAACAACAACACTGCAACAAGTGAAAACAGATAGGCTGTCAGATAACCTAACGTGCAGCCAGTCTCCCAGATCTTCTAAACTCTGTCAAAGGAGGGACCATGACAGCAGCATCAGGAGGCCACAGAGTGGCACAATGACAAAGTGTATAGGTGGCGGCAGAAGCAGCATCAGGAGGACGCCACAGAGTGGCACAATGACAGTGTGGTGGTGGCAGCAGCAGCATCAGAAGGGTCACAGAGTGGCACAATGACAGAGTGTGGAGGTGGCGTCAGCAGCAGCATCAGTAAGAGGCCACAGGGTTTCACAATGACAGTGTGGAGGTGGCAGCAGCAGTATCAGGAGGCCACAGAGTGGCACCATGAAAGATTATGGAGGTAGCGGCAGCAGCATCAGGAGGAGGCCACAGGGTGGCACAATGACAGTGTGGAGGTGGCAACAGCAGCATCAGGAGGCCACAGAGTGGCACAATGACAGTGTGGAGGAGGCAGCAGCATCAGGAGGCCACACAGTAGCAAGGTGACATAGTGTGGAGGTTTCTTCCTTGTACAGGAAAATTTGGAGGCCAACCGTAGAGTGTTTCTTCTGGAGCTCCTTTCTTTTGTCCTCACGCACAACTTCTTCTCCTTTGGAGGGTCCTTCTACCTACAGCTCCAGGGAACTGCGATGGGGGCGCCCTGTGCGCCCTCTCACGCAAATTTGTTCCTGGGGCTGTGGGAGAGGGACCTTTTCCTGTCAGATCGATACATGTCGATGGACCGCGCCATTTTTTGGGCGCGGTACATCGACGATGTATTTATGATCTGGCAGGGAAGTACCAAGGAGTTGGAGGAATTCTTTATGGCATTAAACAAGAACGCCAAAAACATCAAATTAACGTATAAGTACAGTAAGGAACATATTGAGTTTCTGGATGTGCATTTAGAGAGAGGTACTGATGGAGGTATAGTGACGAACGTTTTTAGAAAACCTACAGCAGTAAATTCATACTGACATGCTTCTTCGTCACATCCTCCACAGATGATCAACTCAATCCCGATTGGACAATACTTACAGGCTCGGAGAATCTGCTCGACGGAAGAGATCTTCAAGCAACAGGCCAAAGTATTAAAGGAAAGATTTACAAGTCGTGGATACAGCCAACGTGCAATCAAGAAGGCCTATAGGAGAGCAAAAACATGCTCTAGGCAGGACTTACTTTTTTCTGAAGTCCAAAAGAGTAAGGATAACAAGACACGATACATCACAGGATATCATGGAAGGTGGATAGAGATGAAGGACATTTTGGAAAAATCATGGCCGATCCTACTAACCGATCCCATCTTGACAAAATTCATAGCACCATATCCTATGATAACGGCTAGACGATCAAAGAATTTGAGAGACCATCTCGTACGCAGCCTGTATATAAAACAAAAACAACCTTTGTTCCCAGGACTGGGGAAGCCGAAGTGGGGCTTTGTCCCATGCGGGAAATGTATAGCATGCCCAAATATGGAGAGGGCTACCTCTTTTGATGACACAGCCAATACAAAAACCTTTAAAATAACACAATGCCTCACATGCACGAGTACGGCAGTCGTGTATTATGCTAAATGTTCTTGCCCAAAAATTTATGTGGGTTTAACCACGAGAGAATTGAAGGTGAGAGTGCGAGAACATGTCAGAGATATAATGGCAGCAACAGAGGAAGAAGATCTGTGTAATCTAAAACCAGTTGCAAGACACTTTAAGACATATCACGACTGTAATCCCGTGCATTTGAAGGTACGGGTGATTGACTGTGTCATGAAAAACATCAGAGGAGGTAATATCACTAAAAGATTGGGACAGCTCGAGTGCAAGTGGATTTGGAAATTGAATACACTGCACCCGGGCGGTCTGAATGAATCTACTGGCTTCTCCACTTTCCTATAGGCATTATGGCTCACATGGGTCTCCACACCCAAAAGGGGTTCAATTTATGTATTTTAATTTTGTTTTAATCACTTTTCTCCCCTGATCTTCTAGGGTCATCACTGGGTGGACCTTGTGTCCCCGCCTTGCATTCCCCAGTTCACATGTGTCATGTATGCTGGGGAATGTGATGCGGTGACTGATATGTGGACAGACTATGCAATCGTTTAGCGGATTGATCTAGTGCAGTATTGGTTTTGATTCGTGTCCCCGCCTTGCATCTCCCGTCCTGCCTCCTTTGAGGCACTTCGGGGAATGTGATGTGGTGACCGATATCAAAACGAATGATGGAATACTACAATTGACATATCTATTACATTACATACAGCACATGGGGTTAATAGGGTCTAACCAATAATCACATGGTTGAAGGACCTTGCCCCAGTTCTTTCACTTCTTTTTTCCACATCTTTCCCCCCCCCCCTCCCTCCCCCTCCTCCTTGTCCTTTCCTCACCCTTTTCCCTGGTATCAGTGGTTCACAAGACACTATATGAATTTGTATATGTATCTGAGATGATATATTTATTATAATGCACTTTGCACTTTCTTAACACTCACTCGTCAAACAGTGAAGGACACGTACATATAAAAGTGTTGATCTGTATTTATATAACATGGGTTATGTTTTTTTTTTTATATATATATTTTCACCTGATTTATGATTCATCAGTGGCATCAATACTGAGGGTCACACATATAACATATATATATATTTTTTATGGATTGTTATATATCCTTTAATAGTTTATGCACTTTGCACTTTGTACCATTATTTCTAATATTAGATTATTCATAGATGTGGGTATGAGCCTTATATGATAGATGTATATCTGCTATTATATTAATGAGGGATAGGATGCCCCATCCATCGGTCTATTGGCATTGCTGTGGAATAATTTGGTGTATGACATGTGTATGTAGTGAGTAATTCTGTATATTAACTTTTTTATATTAACTTCCTTTTCACTTTTGTATGTCCACATCAAATGATTAATGTATATGTTCTCCGATATATCTTGATTGCGTGTGTACGTCTTCTTGGCCTATCAAATGCACGGATATACCAATATGATGGATCCGAATCATGTAGTAAGGTTGGATGACGCCACTGAGCTGCGACTAGGTTGTGCGCGCTCAAGTGGCGTCATCCGGATCACGTGACCAGAAGCGGATCATATGTTTCCGGGTGGTCACGTGCTCCTTCAGATGCCGGCATCTAGGAAGTCCATCAGATAAAATCCGGCGCAGTCCGGTGATGTATGAATTGATGATTACCGGTATGTTGATTGGCTGACACTCGTATTTAAACCATGTCCTCCAGTGATGACGCTACCCCCAGACGAAGGTACGCCGAAACGCGCGTTGGGGTTGGCGCCATCCTGGAGGAGACTCTGTATGGGTAAATGTCCCTTTTTCCCCGCTATGTATGATTTTATGTATGCATAATAATTTTTTCTGAACAATCATGTTTAAGGATAGGGACTCCGTTCATTGTATGTCTCCTCCAGCGATGTTGCTTTTCATCTCCTGCACTGATTCTTTTAATCATGTATGTTGTTAAATCATTAATGTGATTTTGTAATAAAGAACTATTTAGTCCCAGCGGTCTGGCATTTTCCATGTAGGTTATTTATAGTGTGGAGGTGGTAGCAGCTTCAGGAGACCACAGAGTGGTAAGGTGACATAGTGTAGAGGTGGCATCAGCATCAGGAGACCACAGAGTGGCAAGGTGACATAGTGTGGAGGTGGCAGAAGCATCAGGAGACCACAGAGTGGCAAGGTGACATAGTGTGGAGGTGGCAGCAGCACCAGGAGACCACAGAGTGGCAAGGTGACATAGTGTGGAGGTGGCAGCAGCATCAAGAGACCACAGAGTGGCAGGGTGACATAGTGTGGAGGTGGCAGCAGCATTAGGAGACCACAGAGTGAACCAGGTACAGAGTGGGGAGGTGGGTGGCAATACCAGTACCAGCTGAAGATGGTGGGTGAAAGAAGATGCACTTGGCATCAGATGTGTGGCATCAGGTGGGGCAGGTAGCCAAAAGAAACCGGTTTCTTTTGTCAAATTGTTGGTGTGGCACCATGGATTATCTAGTCTGATGCATCAGGCATTGGTTGGTGGAAATCCTGTCTGATCCACGCCTGATTCATCTTGACAAAGGTAAGTCTCTCTACATTTTGGGTGGACAGGCAAGTTCTTCTTGGGGTAACTATGGCCCCCGCCTCACAAAACACCCGTTCTGATGCCACACTACTGGCCGGGCAGGACAGCTTTTCCAAGGCAAACTCTGCCAGTTGTGGCCACAAATCCAGTTTGGCTGCCCAGTAGTCCAGCAGATCTTCAATGTGGGGTGGCAGGGTGCTGTCCAAGTATGCCCCCACCTGCTGTTTCAGGTCCTGCTCCAGGTCTAACTGCTGCTGGTGAGTAGTTTCTTCACTAGGCGGGTTAAGAAAGCTGCTCAAAACCGACTCTAGACTCAAGTTGCTGCTGATCTAGCTGGAACTTCTCCTACCCCCCCCACCCCACCCTGCCACAGCAGCCATGGCAAAGGAACGTGAGCGCAGATGGCCCCCCCAGTCAGACCTGCGAGAGGATGGATGATGGCACAGATAGGCAGCGGCCAACTCAGCAGGTGTAAAACGGCCCCCATTTTGGAATGGTAGTGAGGGTCCAAGAAGGCAGAGAGCCAGAAATCATCCCTCTGCTGAATGGTGACAATTCAGCTGTCACTACGCAAGCAAGCGAGCATGCATCGGGCCACTTGCGCAAGTGACTCGGAGGGACTCCCTGCCTCCTTCTCCACTGCATACTGCCACGGTGTGTCTGGGTCCTCTGCCTCATCTTCCTCATCGCCCTGTAGCTCCTCTGGCTGCTCCTGCTTCATCTGCCTGTCCTCTCCTGTCACCTGTGTAGAAAAACCACCCATTTCGCTACACATTGCTTGTGCTCCAATGTCCTCCTCCTCCTCCAGTTCAGCCCCCACAGGGCTCATGTGGCCGTGAGATCTAGGTGCCATGTCTCCAGTCCCCTGACCAGCCAGATTTACCAGCATCTGTTCCAGGACATCAAGCAGTGGAATGACATTGTTCATCCCGTAGTCCTGGCGAATGACAAATAATGTGGCATCTTTAAAGGGCCTGAGCAAATGGCAGGTGTCACGCATGAGCTTTCACTGGCCGACATCCAAGTTACACAGGGGAGTACTCCTGTCCGCTTGGATCCTCAAGAAATCGTTTATGGCCTTTCTCTGTTCGTATAGTCGGTCGAACATATGGAGGCTGGAATTCCAATGGGTGGAAACGTCACATATCAGCCTATGTTGGGGGATCCTGCTCTGCCGCTGTGCTTTGCGGTGTACAAATGGCTGAAGTGCATGCAAAGTTTCCTGGCCATTTTTAGGATGTCTTGGAGATGGGTGGAAGACTTCAGGAACTGCTTAACAACCAGATTGAACACATGTGCCATGCAGGGTGTATGGCTCAGCCCTCCTTGACGCAGCGCAGACACCATGTTCTTGCCATTGTCGGTCACCCTGGTTCTGATTTTGAGTTGTTGCGGAGAAAGCCAGAATTCGATTTCTTGATGAAGGACACAGAGCAGTTCCTCCCCTGTTTGCCCAGGCAAACGAGGTGAAGAACAGCGTGACACCACCGTGCCCTGCACATGTGGCATGCTGAAGGGGCACTGTAAATTGTCCCTGCAGTGGAGGCTGAGGACACGGTGGAGGATGCGGAGGTGGACATTGTTGCAGAACCAACGGCGTGACAACGTGGAGGCGAAAGCAGCGTCACCTGGCCAAGTTGCTGGTGTGCCTGTGCAGGAACCACATTCACCCAATGGGCCGTAAAGGACATGTATTGTCCCTGACCGTAGTTACAGCTCCACGCATCGGCGCTGCCGTGCACTTTGGCGGACACCGACAGGCTCAAGGACTGGCCCACTTTCTGTTCTACATGTGTGTGCAGGGTTGGTACTACCTTTTTGGCAAAGAAATTATGGCTTTGGGCTCTCTACCTCGAACCAGCAGATGATGGGAAGGACAGACAGCTCCCTTCGGCTGAGGTGGTGGAGCCTTAACTGCCTGAAATGGGTTCGGCGTGCCACTGGGTGATGCAGCGGATGCTGCAGCAGGCTGGACCACCACATCGGAGCCACAGGTTCTCCCAGGCCACTTTATGGTGATGCTGCGTATGTTGACGCAGGGGCGTGGTGCCAACATTGGCACCCTGGTCACGCTTCACCTTCTGCCTACAGATTCTACAAATGGCCATGTTCACCTCCTCCGGTGGCTTAACAAAAAACTGCCACACCGACGAGTAGGTGATTTTACCCCCAACACTAGGCACTGACTGACTTCTACCGCCGCTGCTTCTGTGAACCCCTGCACCACTACTTTTCAGGCAGGTAGGCTCCTGCAAAGCAGGTGGTCTACCCCAGACACGTTTGGCTCCCGACCTCCCACTGCTGCCACCCTGATGACTCCCGGCCATGCTAGCGACTTGCTGGCACAGCAGCTGCCTCAAAGACAAGCTGCCACCCTCTTCTCCCGTTGATGATGAATCCTCAAATTCACCCAGCTCTCAAGTAGTGCGATCAGCTACATAGAAACATAGAAACATAGAATGTGTCGGCAGATAAGAACCATTTGGCCCATCTAGTCTGCCCAATATACTAAATACTATGGATAGCCCCTGGCCCTATCTTATATGAAGGATGGCCTTATGCCTATCCCATGCATGCTTAAACTCCTCCACTGTATTTGCAGCTACCACTTCTGCAGGAAGGCTATTCCCTGCATCCACTACTCTCTCAGTAAAGTAATACTTCCTGATATTACTTTTAAACCTTTGCCCCTCTAATTTAAAACTATGTCCTCTTGTAGCAGTTTTTCTTCTTTTAAATATTCTTTCCTCTTTTACCTTGTTGATTCCCTTTATGTATTTAAAAGTTTCTATCATGTCTCTGTCTCGTCTTTCTTCCAAGCTATACATGTTAAGGTCCTTTAATCTTTCCTGGTAAGTTTTATCCTGCAATCCATGTACCAGTTTAGTAGCTCTTCTCTGAACTCTCTCCAAAGTATCAATATCCTTCTGGAGATATGGTCTCCAGTACTGAGCACAATACTCCAAATGAGGTCTCACTAGTGCTCTGTAGAGCGGCATGAGCACCTTCCTCTTTCTACTGGTAATTCCTCTTGCTATACACCCAAGCATTCTGCTAGCATTTCCTGCTGCTCTATGACATTGTCTGCCTACCTTTAAGTCTTCTGAAATAATGACCCCTAAATCCCTTTCCTCAGATACTGAGGTTAGGACTGTATCACTGATTTTATATTCTGCTCTTGGGTTTTTTACGTCCCAGGTGCATTATCTTGCACTTATCAACATTAAATTTTAGTTGCCAGATTTTTGACCATTCCTCTAGTTTTCCTAAGTCCTTTTCCATTTGGTGTATTCCTCCAGGAACATCAACCCTGTTACAAATCTTTGTGTCATCAGCAAAAAGACACACCTTACCATTGAGGCCTTCTGCAATTTCGCTGATAAAGATATTAAACAATATGGGTCCCAGAACAGATCCCTGAGGTACCCCACTGGTAACAAGACCTTGGTCTGAATATACTCCATTGACTACAACCCTCTGTTGCCTGTCCCTCAGCCACTGCCTAATCCATTCAACAATATGGGAGTCCAAACCCAATGACTGCACTTTATTGATAAGCCTTCTATGTGGGACAGTATCAAAAGCCTTACTAAAGTCTAGATAAGCGATGTCTACTGCACCTCCTCCATCTATTATTTTAGTCACCCAATCAAAAAAATCAATAAGATTAGTTTGACATGATCTCCCTGAAGTAAACCCATGCTGTTTTTCATCTTTCAATCCATGGGATTTTAGATGGTCCACAATCCTCTCCTTAAGTATGGTTTCCATTAATTTCCCCACTATTGATGTCAGGCTTACTGGCCTGTAGTTGCCCGATTCCTCCCTACTACCTTTCTTGTGAATGGGCACAACATTTGCTAATTTCCAATCTTCTCGGACGACTCTTGCCAGTGATTGGTTAAATAAAATAGCTTTGGGTGTATACCATCAGGCCCCTGTGACTTATTTGTATTAATTTTAGACAGTTGACTTAGAACCTCTTCCTCTGTAAAGACACATGCGTCAAAAGATTCATTAGTCTTCTTTCCTAACTGAGGTCCTTCTCCTTCATTTTCCTTTGTAAAAACTGAACATAAGTATTCATTGAGGCAGTCAGCTAGTTCATTATCTTCTTCCATATACCTTCCTTCTTTAGTTTTTAATTTGGTAATTCCTTGTTTTAGTTTCCTTTTTTCATTTATGTATCTGAAGAATGCCTTATCACCTTTTTTCCCTGACTGAGCTAATTTCTCTTCTGCCTGTGCTTTGGAAGCTCCTATAACTTGTTTGGCCTCTCTCTGCCTAATCTTATAAATTTGTCTGTCATCCTCGTTTTTTTTTTTTTTTTTTATAATTCCTAAATGCTATCTTTTTGTTTTTAATGATTTTGGCCACTTCTGCTGAGTACCACAGTGGTCTCTTCCTTTTTTTGCTGTTACTGACAAGCCTAATGCAATTTTCTGTTGCCTTCAATAGTGCCACTTTTAAGTAGTCCCATTTCTCCTGGACTCCAATGAAACTGTTCCAATCTGATAGGGACTCGTATACCACTAATCTAATTTTAGAAAAGTCAGTTTTTCTAAAATCTAAAACTTTTGTTTTTGTGTGGTGTGACTCAGTCACTGTACTTATAGTAAACCACACTGACTGGTGATCACTAGATCCCAAGCTTTCCCCTACAGTAATATCAGATACCAAATTCCCATTTGTGAATACTAAATCTAAAATGGCCTCCTTCCGGGTTGGCTCCTCCACTACTTGCTGTAGAGATAATCCCAGTAGGGAATTTAGAATATCTGTACTCCTGGCAGAACTAGCTATTTTGGTTTTCCAGTTTACATCTGGAAGATTGAAGTCTCCCATAATGATATCTTCCCCCTTCAATGTCATTTTAGCTATTTCCTCAACTAGTAGATCATCTAATTCTTTGACTTGGCTAGGTGGTCTATATATCACACCTACACGAGTTACCTTATGATTATCAAGCTGCAAGGTAACCCAAACTGACTCTAAATTGTTCTCGCTAACTTGTATCAAATTAGATTTTATGCTATCTTTCACATACAGGGCCACCCCTTCCCCCTTCTTGCCTTCTCTGTCTTTCCTGTATAGAGAGAACCCTGGTATTGATATATCCCAGTCATTACTGCCCTTGAACCACGTCTCAGTAACAGCCACTACATCTATATTCTCAGATGCAATTATAGCCTCAAGCTCATTGATCTTATTCCCTAGACTGCGAGCATTTGTAGATAAGACTCTGAGCTTGTCATTTCTTGACCTTTGTGCTACTGGCCTCTTCTGGCATTGTTCCGGGGGGCAGTTGGACTGCTGGATTATCACTCTTTTGCCCCCCTTTCCTAGTTTAAATGCTTCTTAGCAAATACTTGGAACTGTTCACCGAGGACATTCGTCCCATCGAGAGAAAGATGCAAACCATCTTTCTTGTACAGTTCTTTTCCATTCCAACAAGAGCTATCATGAGACACAAAGCCAAACCCTTGGTTCAGACACTATTCACCAAGCCATACATTGAATTGCTTAATGCGCATCTTCCTGTCATGCTGAAGGTTATGCACAGGCAAAACTGTAGAGAATGAAACAGTTAATGCAACCTCCCGTATATCCTTTCCAAGTGTATGAAAAGCTTCTTTCACCTTTGAAACCTCATTGCAAGCCAAATCGTTTGTCCCAAGATGGAGAATAACATCCACTTCCCTTTCCTGCTTTGCTTGCCTAACAATATTTAGGATCCGTCGTCTATCCCTGCTAGCGGTAGCACCAGGGAGACATCTCACAACACCATTCTCCTCAAACTTCACACCTCTTATGATGGAATCGCCCACCAACATCAACATCATCGAGTACTGTCTGCATGTCACTGATGTCCTCCTCAACCATCTCTGGGTCAGGAGCCTGACCGCTCGCAACACCAGCTTTCACGCCACTCTTTTCATCACTACTTGCCAGCCTAGTAGAGGAAGCGGCGGATGTCTCCCCCAGATCTTGGCTGGGCAGTAGCTGCTGACTCTCTAGTAGCTCTTCCTCGCTGAAAAGTGGAGCTGAGCCGATGGCATATAATACTTCTCGTGATGAGGGAACTGAAAATGACAGAGGCAGGTTGAGGACAGGTGAGGGCACAAGGCCTGCACCCGGGCCATGCCAACTAAGGGTTGTGTCTGACGAACACACTGACTCTTGGCTGGGGGTGTCTGATGTCACTTGGGACGAAGTGAATGACCGAGTCAACCATTCAAGAACCGCTGGGTTTCTGGTCAAGACACGACCGCTAGATGACACTGGGAGCTCAGGCCTCTCGCTGCGACTCCTGCTGCCATGCCCCCTTACTCTGCTACTCCCCTGTGCAGGGCTTGGCACTTCTCTGTCTGACATACTGTTAGATCAAATAAATAAATAGGAAATTAAAACACCCCAAAAAAGTCTGTAATTTTCTCATTTCACCACATGACGGCTAATAAGCCCTTTTTTTCCCACTAATACACCCCAAAAAGGGCTTTAGAACATATAACTGCACCGCTGAAGGGCAAATAATATATATTGTTTTTCTAATATACGCCAAAAAGGTCTGTAATTTTCTCACTTTACCACACAACGGCAAATACTTTTTTTTGCGCCACTAATACTTGCCAAAAAGGGCTTTAGAACATATAACTGTACTTCTGAACGGCGAATAGGCCCTTACTTTTTTCCACTTATACACCCAACAAAAGGCTTTAGAACAGATAACTGCACCTCTGAACGGCAAATAATATATATTTTTTTGCCACTAATACACGCCAAAAAGGGCTGTAATTTTCTCACTTCACCACACAAAGGCTAATAAGCCCTTTTTTCCCACTAATACAAGCCAAAAAATGCTTTAGAACATACAACTGCACCGCACGAGGGCAAAAAGATGTAAAAATATTTCCTTGTAATAAACCCTGTTAATGGCTGTATCACACAGCACTTTCACCCGAAAACAAGAACGGTTTGTTGGAATTACAGAGCTGTATAATGGCAATTTGGGTCCCCAGTCAGTGCAGCAAGGTGTAATAGGATTGTTCCTATTACCCAGGCGGTAACCTCCCCTACTGAACCCTGTTCTACATAAATGCTGTGGAATGATTCCTCCCTATCCTTTCCCTGAACTTCTATTGAGTAAAATATAAGTTTTCAAGTCTTTCCTAGCACTGTCCCTAGCGCCTGCTGACGTCTCTCCCTGCACTAAGTACACTGGAAAATGGCAGAATCCAAGATGGCTGAGGCTATTTATAGGGCTGTGACATCACAGGGCTGGCTGGCTGCTGATTGGCTGCATGCATGGTATTATGGGTGATCCCGCCTTCCCAGAGTCTCTTGCTCCATGTCCTCACATTTTAGCCATTTTAGGAAAAAATGCAATTCGTTACCACGAAACGTGAGGAAATTTGGATTCGGTGCAAATCGAATTTTTCCTGAAATTTGGATCGAATTCCACTTCGTCAATTTCGATTCGCTCATCTCTAGTGACATCCAGGGGCGTACATAGAAATCATTGGGCCCCATAGCAAGAATTTAGATTGGGCCCCCATGCCCGTTCCTAGTCTCTCCCACTATACGCCCTGGCTCCTCTCACTACTCTCCCTAACTTCTCGACCTGCCCCACCTCATGCAGCAGTACTTTGCTCTACAAAATGGCAGTACTCATGCCGGAACCCAACAGACCCATTATAGTGAATGGGATCTGGTAAGTCCTGGCGGTGTTCAGCATATTTTGACAAGAATCTGGGGCGTTACATGATGTAATACCACCCAACTTTCCTGCTGTCCAGCATGGCACATGCGCAGAGACATGAGAAAAGTGTGAGGAAGTGAGCGCGCCCCTTCCCCCATCCTCTGTGCCATGCAGGACAGCTGGGAGACACTGACATTACTCGCTATCCTGCATGACACGTGTGCAGAGACAGGAGTCTC
This sequence comes from Bufo bufo, assembly GCF_905171765.1. Classification (NCBI taxonomy): domain Eukaryota; kingdom Metazoa; phylum Chordata; class Amphibia; order Anura; family Bufonidae; genus Bufo; species Bufo bufo. Next base: position 812,340,151 of record NC_053389.1, read on the forward strand.
TGGGAAAGCTGGGTGAACCCCTCCCCCCTGCCTTTCCATGTTCTTATTATCTGCATTTATGCCTTGCAGGATCCATGATGTAATAGCACCCAGCTTTTCTGCTGTCCTGCATGGCACATGTGGGGAGACATTAGAAAGCTGAGTAACACAGCTCCCACCTCCCCTCATACCTTCTCCTGCCTCTGCACTTGTGCCATGCAGGACATCAGGAAAGTGGAGTCACATTACATAATGTAGTGACAACCAGCTTTCCTCCTGCTCTGAATGGCCTATGTGCAGAGGAATAGCCTGGGAAAGCTGAGTGACCCCCCTTCCCCCACACACACACCTCTGCACTGTCCTCACCTACAAGTCCTCACTTACTTCATTACTGGTGGGGTTGGGGAAGTCCAGAGGAATCAGGCGGGAGGCGGAGCTAGGAGGTGGGACTAGCAGGAGGTAGGCGGGGCTAGGAGGTGGGAGGCGGGGCTAGTAGACGGGAGACCGTTCGGAAGATAGACGGGGGCGGTGGATTCTCCTCCACTGCCGGCCCCTCTTCCTCACAGGCCCCATAGCAGCTGCGTGGTCTGCCTATATGGTAGGTACGCCACTGGTGACATCTTTTCTGAGGAGAATGTTCTTTATTTAAACATGTGATCATGAGGATAGAGATTTTAAAATAAAAGTTATGTATTCTGATTTGAATGGTTACTCATCCCCATGGCGAAACTTGACATCTTTCAAAAATTGTGGCGAATTTGACATATGGACCCTGATTTTATATGGACTATTGTCCTACTTCACTGCTACCTTCATCTCCTCTTACATGCCTTGGAGCTTTGATATTCGTATTGTACACACGAAGGGCCTTGCGCCTATATCGTTAGATATTGTCCACAAAGCCATTGTCGTCACATTGTGATTTTTTTCTATATTGTTATATGTTCGAATACCTGATTCCTTGTATTTATTGCTACCGTTTTTGTATCCTAAATTCTTTACAATTGATCAAATATGATTGCCATATTTTTTTCTATTTTTTTCTATTTTCTCCAGAGTCCTGAAACGTCAGAATCGAGTCACATTTTTGTAATTTCTTATCTCATTGAAGATTTGAACTAAAGATACATGTTTTATTTGCATCATATCTTGTGCAGTGGTATTTCATTTCAAGCGTCTGTTCCACCTGGCACTCAGCGAACTGGGGCATCGAGTTCAACCTAGTACTTATAGACAATTATCAATAACAGTATCTGGATTTTGCCTCAGGCGGTCCACGTGTTGAACATTCAGATCTTACTTCATGTCTATATTTGGCCTCTATGGTAATATGTTTACTCGATCAAGACCAAGCCATTTATCATTCTTATTTTCAGAATCATACCCGACTCCATAAGACAAGGGAAAGTCTACTTACAATTACCATTTAAATGACCATATCTTGTATTGGAAAACAGGGTGAAATTGAAAAATAAAACTGCAAAAAGTTTGTTTCCACAGCCATATTCTGACACCTGAGCTGTGTGAGAGCTTGTATTTTGTGGACCGAGCTGCAGTTTTTATTGGTACCATTTTGGGTTATGTACAACTTTTTGATCACTTCATAGTCAATGTTTTCTGTGGGATTAGGGGCTACTAAAACCCTGCAAATCAGCTTTTTTATTTATTTTGTTACAGAGTTCATTGCTCACCATAAATATTTTTATATTTTAATAGTCTGGACATATTCGGAACCAATGGCATCTATTTTTTATTGTTTACTTTCTATGTAAAATTAGAAAACGAGGGGCGATTTTTATTTTTTTTAAACTTGTGTTTTTTTATATTTTTAATTAATTTTTACTGTCATTTTTGGTGGCTTTAAGGGGACTAGATCCTCTGATTATCATCTTATACCATAGAACGGCAGTAGAATACCATTGCAGTCTATGGGATATTTTTACTGGCAGGGCTTAACTGTCAGTTTGCTATGGCAGGCCTAGGAGCCTCCAAAAGGCTCCAGGCTGCCATAGCAACTGATTGGACCCTTGTGACTTAGCCATGGGGGCTCTGATCAGAGGACAGAGTGAGCCCCCTGCCTCTGTCTAACCCCAGACAATTAGCAATTATCTCTGTGCGGATCCTGCTGCCGGGGCCATATCATGTACGGGCAGCCTAACAATCTTCATTGTATAGTACTAAGAACCTTTGTTAATCCAGCTGTGATTTATAAGTAGGGGGAGACCACGTAGCAGCTGTCTGGTATGTCAGTCCTGACAGATCTAGTGACTATGGGGAATAGTATGTGTAGAAGCTTATGTAACATGACATCACGTCATACTTTCTACACCTAGTGCCATGAACATATAGGGAACAGAAAATCATTCACCCAGCTCTTCACTCCTGGTATCATTAATTAGCATTCCTTTTTGTATATATTAGAGGTATGTGGTCATAATTATACAATCATCTTCTACACTGCTGCATAAACATGTTTTCACTTGTGTCTACCACTATTACCTTCATATCCCTCAGACTATTCCATAACCCGACTACTCCTAAACCAGACAAAGAGCTATTTATTTCACCTTTCCTACTATCTTCTCATCTAGCCACATCTGCTCAACTCCTCCTACGCACTCAAATCTTCTGATCTAAACATAGTCAGCCACCTCTTGCCTTATCATACACTCACTTGCTAACCCTCGCTCTACTTCTCCTTACTGCTGGAGACTTATCTCCTAATCCAAGCCGCCCTCGCTTTGTGTCCACCATTCTATCTCCCGTCTGTTACAAAGCTTCTGCCACTATCTGCTCTCACTTCTCTAACCTTATACACATTCACCTGACCCCTGCTCCCCCAGTCTCTCTATCTGGAGCACTATGGAACTTGCGTTCCATTTGTAACTAACATTCCTACATCCACAACCTCTTTTTCTCCATGACATTGTTATTCCTCACAGAAAGGTGTCTGACACCAACCAAAACATCCTCCCCTGTTGTAGTATCCTATGGGAACCTTCAATTTACTCACACCCCCGGCCCAGACAGACATGGTTGTGTTGTCGGCCTTCCTCTTATCAGTTAACTGTTCCTTCAAACCATCCCCACCCTTTCATAACCTCCCCTCTTACGAAGTCCACTCCCTCCGCATCTTCTCTCTCTCCAACGGTTCAAATAGCCTTCATCTGCTGTCCACCAGGCTCTGCTACTACCTTTTTTGACCATTTCAATACCTGGCTTCTTCATTGTTACACACTAGTACCACCTACAGGGTTTTGTAAAAACAACCAATAAACACGTACAATACAGTAAAACACTCCCACACAAAATCCTCCCCTCTGCCTGTGATACAATTACCTTACACAATGGGTTGATGTAATTATCACAGGCAGGAGAATACACAATGTCTTCTGTCCTGGAGACAACCGAGGAGTAATTCAATTATCTCTTAGGACAAAGGGAAATTGCCAATACACACGTGGAGACAATAGGACAGACATCACTACTCAAATTATACAATGTACCAACCATTACAGTAAACATAGACATTTAACATATCCCCAGATGGCTTGGATCTGAGCGCTCAATATATCCAAACAGCGCTCAGATGCCACAAACACAATCAAATGGGGTTTAACTTTAGCATGGGCTGATGAGAGGGCCCATAATCCTGGGGCAAGAGGCTGGCAACCAGGCTTCTCCACCACCCAGTGACGAGGTTGGTTTCGCCACATACTCCTTCACCATCTTCCCAAATTTTTCCCTCTTTGAGACACTAGGCTGCGCATCAGGTTGAGGGTGCTGGCGGGGTGTCAAAAAACTGTCCCAGGCCTTGGAGAGTGTTGCCCTACCTCTGTTGGAACTGCTGTGTGTTCCCCTCGTCTCCCCTCCTCGGTTGGCCAAGGAACTACAGGCTCTGCCGCCAGCGTTGTCAGATGGAAATTTTTGGAGCAATTTTTCCACAAGGACCTTCTGGTATTGCACCATTTTTCTAGTCCTCTCCACCACAGGAATGAGAGATGAGAAGTTCTCTTTGTAGCGGGGGTCGAGAAGGGTGAACAACCAGTAATCGTGTTGGCCAAAATGCATATAACGCAAGGGTCATGGGAAAGGCAGCATAACATAAAGTCAGCCATGTGTGCCAGAGTCCCAACAGACAAGACTTTGCTGTCCTCATCAGGAGAATGACTCTCAATCTCCTCATCCTCTTCTTCCTCTTCTACCTATCCACGCTGAATAGATGGAATAAAACTTCCATGGGTACTACCTTCTGTAGCAGAGGCAACCGTCTCCTGCTCCTCCTCATCATCATCCAATTTGTGCTGAGAAGACGAACTGAGGGTGGTCTGGCTATCACCCTGTGTACTGTCTTCCCCCATTTCCACCTCTTCCATATGAAAAGCGTTGTCCTTAATTGTGAGCAGCGAGCGTTTGAGTAGACACACAAGTGGGATGGTTAGGCTGATAATAGCGTTATGGCCGCTCACCATCTGTGTTGATTTCTCAAAGTTGCGTAAAACCTCACAGAGGTCAGACATCCATGCCCACTCGTCGCTTGTGAATAGCGGAAGCTGACTGGAAAGGCGACAACCATGTTGCAGCTGGTATTCCACTATTGCCCTCTGCTAAAAGCAATTGTCCATGTGTCAGTCGTTAAGTGGACCTTCCCAATAACTGCGTTGGTCACGGCACGGGTGATGTTACAGGACGCATGCTGGTGTAAGGCTGGGACTGCACACCGTGAAAAATATTGGCGGCTGGGAACAGAGTACCGCGGGACAGCCACTGCGATCAGGCTGTGGAAAGCCTCAGTGTCCACAAGCCTAAATGGCAACATTTCCAGGGCCAGCAATTTGGAAAGTTGCGCATTTAGTGCTATGGTCTGTGGGTAGGTGGATGGGTATTTGCGCTTTCGTTCAAAGGCCTGGGGTATTGACATCTGTACGCTGCGCTGGGACACAGAAGTGGATGTGCTAGCTGATGGTGCTTGCGAAGGTCCAGGTGCATGGCGGGAGGTATCCGGGGCTGCGTCTTGGACAGGGGATTGGCCAGCACGTAACACTGGGGAAGAGGAGGCAGTTGTGTGCCCCGAACACACTGGTTGTGGACCCAGGCGTTCGGCCCAGCTATTAGGGTGCTTTGATGCCATGTGGCGGATCATGCTGGTGGTGGTGAGGTTGCTAGTGTTCACACCCCTGCTCATTTTGGTACGGCACAGGTTGCAAATGGCAATTCTTTTATCGTCCGCACTTTCCTAAAAAAAGCGCCAGACTGCGAAACACCTACCCCTTGGCAAGGGAAATTACCACAAGGGGGTGCTCCGGGGAACAGTTGCGAGCCTGTTTGGTGTGGCCTGCCTTCTCCCTTTGCCACCCCACTGCCTCTTCCAGCCTGTTGCGGTGCTGCGGATCCCTCAACCTCTGTACTGCTGTCCTTCCCAGGTTGGGTCAGTGACTTCATCGTCCACCACCTATTCTTCCACTTCCTCACTCTGGTCATCCTCCTGACTTGTTGACCTAACAACAACCTCAGTTATTGACAACTGTGTCTCATCCTCATCATCAACCTCTTGAGACACTAATTGCAATTGACTTATTGGCAACTGTGTCTCATCATCATCATCCACCTCGTCAAACACTAATTGGCGTTCCCCGCCGTCATCTTCTTGTGACTGTGGATGCTCCGGATTTTGGGAATCAGGGCACAAGATCTCCTCATGTCCTTCTTCAAGCGGGCTTGGCAAAAGGCCTAAATCATGGTATGGGGATGAGAACAGCTCCTCAGAATATCCGAGTGTGGAATCACTTGTTTGCCCAGACTGTCCATGGTGGGTGGAAGGAGGATCAGGGTGAGGATTCTGTTGACCAGACTCTTGACTACTGCGACTGGACTTGGTGGAAGACAGGGTGGTGCTGCAATCTAACCGACCACCTGGTCGAACTGGTCTGACTTCGAGAGTGGTGTCCTGTGCCACCCTACAAACTGGGACATGAAGCTCGGTATCGTGATGAGTGTGTTTCTTGTGCTCTGGCAGCAGGCTCAGTTTCTCCGCGCCCAGGGCCACGGCCTCTGCGTGCACCATCAGCATCACGGCCACTTCCCCGTCCCTTACTGCTCTCCTTGAGCATATTAAATGGTATATATGCTTGCAAGTATGTCACACGTACAGTAGTGCAGGTTTTGTAAGTGTATGCGCAAATAAACTACACAGAATTTCACAGATATTTAGGATGCGCACGCGTTAAACAGTAGATGTAGCGCAAGTAATGTGTCACCAGCGGCTTATAAAAAATGACACTGAAATAATGTCACTGATATTTAGGATGGGCAAACGTTAGACTGAATGTCTATGATATTTCGGATACGTAAATATTATACACGAGATGTAGTGCAGGTAATGTAACTGTCCGCAGCGGACACCGTCTACGGAAAAAGTACACTGGATGTCGCGGATATTTTTAGGCTGCGCACACGTTAGACAGGAGATGTAGCGCAGATAATGTCGCTGTCTGCAGCGGCCAAACAATTGCAAGCTATTTAGCGCAAGTTGCGCTAAAAATATATATTGCTGCCAGATACAACTATAGTCCTTAAAAGGACGTTTTGGGTCTCTAACAAGTATAAAAACTAAAATATTCCTATTTCACTCCCTACACTATCTTTCCCTTCTGCTTTCCAGCTCTCCAGCTCTCCCTGACTAAGACTGAGCCGAACACGTGTCATTGGGTGGTATAAAGCATCCAATGATGCGTCTCGGCCAGCCAATCACTGTAATGCCAGCAGCCAACATGGCTATGGCATTACAGTGAGGGCAATACTTACCTGCACGTTTATTGGCTGCTACGCAGCCAAAAAACATGCGGGGAGGAGGCTCGAGCATCGCACTCGAGCTCACGCGGTATTCGGCTGAACACCTCGGTATGCCAAGCATAGCGATGCTCGAGCTGAACTGGTATTTGGCCGAGCATGCTCGCCCAACACTAGTCTCTACTTCAAATAATCATAACTGGAGTTGAGAAATACAACAAACACTGTATGATAGTAACAATAGTTATAATCATCTCCTCTCCCCACCTATACTTTCTCCAAGCAAAAAAGGACACTTTTATGCCCAGCACTCAAATGGTTAAATTGTAAGATCGTCAAATACTTGCGTGCCCCATGTGAGTAGTATAAGTGGTGGGCGCTGTGTCCCATAAGTGGGTTAGTTGGCGATAGTCTGCCTCGTGGATCCAGGACAGGATTGGCGATGACCTACTTCCTAGGTAAGGAGGAGGTCACGATGGGCCTGATGTTCGCGATGGAGTGTTGCGCTCAATGTGTAGTGCCCGCTCCGAGGTCGGCGTGTCACGTGACCACTTCACTCACGTGACGGCCACCCGGTCACATGTGAGCCGCGTCAGCGGTCACGTGATTGGATTCAGCTCTACACAAACATAGAAGAGGGTTCTTTACGGTAAGAGCAGTGGGACTATGGAACTCTCTGCCTGAGGAGGTGGTGATGGTGAGTACAATAAAGGAATTCAAGAGGGGCCTGGATGTATTTCTGGAGCGTAATAATATTACAGGCTATAGCTACTAGAGAGGGGTCGTTGGTCCAGGGAGTTATTCTGATGCCTGATTGGAGTCGGGAAGGAATTTTTTACATTCCTTTGGATTACGTTTGCAGGATAACAGGCTGAACTGGATGGATGGATGTCTTTTTTCAGCCTTTGTTATTATGTTACTATATTAGTAATGGACTTTGCAGAAGTCGCACTAAAGACAAGGAAACGCCCTATAGCTGTGATATGTACTGCACAGAAGGTACATAATGTACATGCATGTGTGCTTGGAACAGCATGTATTGACCCATTGTATTATGACAGGTTACATGGGGTAATGTGATACCTTCTGGCTGGCTGACCTAATTGGCAAGGTGAGTTGTTACCTCTTAAAGGGACTATAATTAGAGATGAGCAAATCGGATTGGTTCCAAATTTCCCAAAAATTCTACTTCCAAATGAAGCTAAAGTTTTGGATATTCAATTTAGACCAGGGATGCTCAACCTGCGGCCCTCCAGCTGCTGTAAAACTACAACTCCCACTATGCCCTGCAGTTGTTGATAGCTATAGGCTGTCTGAGCATGATGGGAATTGTAGTTTTGCAACAGCTGGAGTGCCACAGGTTGGGTATCCCTGATGTAGAAAAATCACTGAAAACGTCGCCCCCAATTTTGCATATAACATTCTGCACACTAGTGAGGGAAGCAGAGCAGAGAAGATGAAGACAGAGGAACCCAGGACCTTGGGTGGGGGCTTTGGCTGGCTTACCCATAATGCCTTGCGCTTAGCCTCACAGCCAATCAGGAGGGAGGATAATGGTTGGTCTATTAGGGTCTATGTAAGGTACCAAACAGAGACACACAGGACAGCCATTTTAGTGTCTTTTAGGGACATTGTTAGGGATTAAGAAGATATCTGTAGTAAGGTAGATTGAATTACTTAAAAGACGAGTTTTTAGCACTGGTAATGGGATAGGGTGAGTAAGTGTTATGTGTGCCTGTTACAGGGCTGTGCAGGAACCAGCCTTTTTTTAAACAAACAACTATGGCAAAGCTTCCCCAGTTAAAGGGGTTATCCAAACTTTAAAACATGCCACCCAATGCCCGGGCTCCTCATATAGATTATGCTTATCCCGTTCCCCAGCACCCGCGTCGCTCTTGGTCCCTGCATGGCCGCCGCTGCATATCCTTGTTGCGCGAATCAAAACATCAGGTGATGTGGGGGGGGGGGGGGGGTAGTTGGCAGCCAATAGCAGGCCACGACAGGGATGAGCCACCCTAGCGTCACCTGCGATGCTAGGGAGGCTCGTCTCTGTCACGGAAAGATGCAGTGGCGGCCGTGCGGGGACCAGGAGCGAAGCTGGTGTTGGGGAGCGGGGTAAGTATAATCTATATGAGGGGCCCGGGAATTGGGGGGGCATGTTTAATAATTTGGATAACTACCCCTACACAGCTGCCTTGTCTCTTGCCTTGTCTGTCAGATTCCATATTGTGCTGCTGTTCTTCCCGAAAAAGGGAGAATTATTGGACTGCTTGTTTAGAACAAGCTACTGCTTTTCCCCATTAGGCATATATAAATACCAGCAGGCATCTGTCTCCAATAATGGATAATGTTTTTGAACTTTTTTCAATTCTAAAAAGCATAACAAATCTGACAGTTCAGTGTGTTATTATACAGACTGTTTATTAACACTGTCAACCATGCATTTACCCATGGCTGTGTATGTGTGTGTCACTCTGATATTACTAATGCTGTCTTCTTTGCGCTAAAGAGCCTGAAAGTAGAAAGACAGATAGAAAACAAATTCCAAAAAAAAATTAAAAAGTAGAGAAAAACAATGAGTCATAGGAGACCTCAGAGTGTTCTACACCAATTCTCTGGGCAATCTGAGCACATTTGCTCTACCAGAATCAAAATTTTCGACCAATTTGTTAGAATCTGACCCAAAACGAATTTCAAGAAATTCACACATCACTAACAATAACAGATTTTTGCCACTTAAAGAGACAGTGTCCAGTTTATCCTGTACCTGTAACTAAGCCTGATCCGTCATTTAGAGACTGTAGTGACTAAGCCTTCTCCTCGTCAAGGACTGTTATAACCTCGTTGTCCCATGTAAGTCAAGTAACTATCACATTGTTTAATTTACAACTGTGTCCAATTGATTCCTTCCACCATCCTAGAGTGGGGAGACATGAATATCACTTGGGGTCAAAAATATTGTAATTTCTGTAAGGAACCTGGTCACCAAGACCAACAAACTTACACCTGTCTACTCTCTTCCCTCTTCATTTTAGACACAGTCACCCTCATGTTTGATAATTTTACATGTATCTTCATTTTTTAACCACTTTGTGTACATTTAACAATTCTTGCTTTAGGGCTATTAAGTTTCTGACCATTGTGCAAAACTTCCATCACAGATTGAGACTGCAGAGCATTATTTGACATATTGTATTCGATTCTATGAGATGCGTATCACCTGAACGAAGAAGTGATGCAGAAAGTCTCATGGTTCCTCATCACTAGGCATATACTGTACATGTCATGGTGTATCCTATCCCTTCTTACCTGCCCATCCTCCATACTTATTCTTGAGGTTAGTCTTCCACCACCGGGAGAGTATATGGTTTTTGATCCCGATCAGCAGGGTCCACACCTGTTTTAGGACCAGATATGATAGAGCCAGGAGACCCAACTGGTGAAGCCATCGGTAGAATTGAGACTCCTCCATCTGATCTTCCTTGTGGTCCTGTGTGCTGTCACCTCTGCTGATCCTACTTTGTGCCTGCAGCTCTTCTCATCCTTCTTTGGTTGACAATTAATTATTTCATAATGTCCTCCTGAATGTGTAGTTCAATACCAGCTACCAGGACAGGTGGAGTCCTTTAGGTGTGTAATGTAATTAGTGATGATTATTAATCTTAACTGATTTCCTCACCTTGGATGGTTTTACTTTTGGAGCCGACAGCAGGTGCTGTAATTCTCTGCAGTTGTCCTTCAGTTTAGTGTCCTACGTGAAGAAGGTTTTACATACCCTGGCAAAATGACACTATGAATGCGAAAGACGTTTCCAAACTAGTCAGACCCAAGGTTACTAAACAGTTCCAGGCAGGGGGTGGATGAATAAAATTTCCAAATAAGTTGCAGTAATGTTAAGTAGAGATGTCGCGAACATAAAATTTTCTGTTCGCGAACAGAGAACGCAAATTTCCGCAAATGTTCGCGAACGGGCGAACCGCCATTGACTTCAATAGGCAGGCGAATTTTAAAACCCACAGGGACTCTTTCTGGCCACAATAGTGATGGAAAAGTTGTTTCAAGGGGACTAACACCTGGACTGTGGCATGCCGGAGGGGGATCCATGGCAAAACTCCCATGGAAAATTACGTAGTTGACGCAGAGTCGGGTTATAATCCATAAAGAGCATAAATCACTTAACATTCCTAAATTGTTTGGAATAACGTGCTTTAAAACATCAGGTATGATGTTGCATCGATCAGGTAGTGTAAGGGTTACACCCGCTTCACAGTGACAGACCAAACTCCCCGTTTAACGCACCGCAAACAACCGCAAACAGTCCATTTGCACAACGGCAAACTCCCCATTTGCACAAGGTTGGATACCAAGCTAGCCATGTCCCGTTCCTTGTCCTCACTGACGTCATTGAAGTCTCTTCCTCCACCCAGCCACGTACAACACCAAGGGTCCCTGAAAGGTGACAACAAGCCCCCTGGGACGCCTGCTATGGGTGGTCTTCCACCTCCTCAAAGCCACCTTCCTCCTCTGATTCCTCTTCTTCAGACTCCTCTCTCTGTGTTGCCGCAGGTCCAGCAATCGACGACGACAAGGCTGCTTCTGGTGGTGATGGTGACCACAACTCTTCCTCTTCATGGTCATCTACGGCCTGATCCAGCACTCTTCGCAGGGCACGCTCCAGAAAAAACACATATGGGATGAGGTCGATGATGTTGCCTTGGGTTTGACTGACCAGGTTTGTAACCTCCGCAAAAGGACGCATGAGCCTACAGCCATTGTGCATGAGCGTTCAGTAACGCGGCCAAAAAATAGCCAGCTCCGCAGAGGCTGTCCTCATTTTTTTTTATTAAAAAAATCTGTTCTTACCAGTTTAATCTCTGTTTTGTCCCCTAGCAGGGGATGAATTTTGTTATGTATTATTGAGACATAGTGGTCTGGTTTAATTAACCTCTCTACTAGCGACCGACCACGATTATTGCACTTGCACTTTTTTTTTTATATACACCGACAGCCCACCATCGGTCCTCTTGGTTTTTAATATTTTTAATGTATTGTGGCTCGTGTTAATTGTTTATTGTGATTTGTGTCAATCATGTCTCTATGTGATTTTCAATAAAAATTATGTTATTTTGTGATTACTTTGGTTTTACATGCACTTTTGTACTTCAAGTGACCCATTATCTTCTGTTGGTTTTTATGACATAGTCAGGTGTGGGTCCTGGACTTTGATTTTGGGCTATATATAGGTCTCTTATCAGTACCATATGATGCCTTTCCAAGAATCTAGTTCACCAGGATACAGTGTCCTTAAATCTGTTGCTGTGATCTGGGTTAGATTTGGCCACTGAAGTGCAAACAAACGTATTTTATTTTGTGTCACTACATAACCGTTTTGCGATGGTCATTCATCATATCTGCTACATGTCTGCTACATGTTTTTCGAGTTCTGGACAATGTGGGGTGCCTCTTCTTAATGCACACTTACCCTTTGGCATACTCTTTAATGCTTTTTCATTTGCTTTCCAGTCCCGAACCATCTTTTCTGTTACTCCATATTGTCTTGCAGCAGCGCAGTTATTATGTTCCATAAGTTTGAAACTGGCTTCATATTTCTTTCTTCTTGCTGGTAGAGCCATGATGGGGTCTTGACTGTTAGCCATTTGTATACTGTACTGTATGCACTGATGCTGTACTGTATGAACCGGTACAGATACTAGTGCTGTACTGTATGAACCGGTACAGATACTGGTGCTGTACTGTATGAACCGGTACAGATACTGGTGCTGTACTGTATGTACAGATACTGGTGCTGTACTGTATGTACAGATACTGGTGCTGTACTGTATGTACAGATACTGGTGCTGTACTGTATGTACAGATACTGGTGCTGTACTGTATGAACCGGTACAGATACTGGTGCTGTACTGTATGAACCGGTACAGATACTGGTGCTGTACTGTATGTACAGATACTGGTGCTGTACTGTATGAACCGGTACAGATACTGGTGCTGTACTGTATGAACCGGTACAGATACTGGTGCTGTACTGTATGTACAGATACTGGTGCTGTACTGTATGTACAGATACTGGTGCTGTACTGTATGAACCGGTACAGATACTGGTGCTGTACTGTATGTACAGATACTGGTGCTGTACTGTATGTACAGATACTGGTGCTGTACTGTATGTACAGATACTGGTGCTGTACTGTATGTACAGATACTGGTGCTGTACTGTATGAACCGGTACAGATACTGGTGCTGTACTGTATGTACAGATACTGGTGCTGTACTGTATGTACAGATACTGGTGCTGTACTGTATGAACCGGTACAGATACTGGTGCTGTACTGTATGAACCGGTACAGATACTGGTGCTGTACTGTATGTACAGATACTGGTGCTGTACTGTATTCACCACCACATGTATCTGCTCCCCAGATAGACTCTGTTTTTTCACCACAGATAAGATGCACACCAAACTTCATTAGAGATCCGCTGTTCCAACATTAGAATTGGCTGAAGTGCTTCAGGAGCGGCTGGCCGGGATGCAGTGCACGGTGGCTCAGCTAGAGGGCGCCTGTCCCTGAAGCTGGAGAAAGACAGCTACTCCAGTCCGGCTAGGAAGTAAGTTTATGAGTGGTGTATTTAAGTAGTACTATTCCTATCAGTTTAATCCCTGTTACGTCCCCTATCAGGGGACGTGTATATGGAAAAGATTTTAGGAACCGGGAGATGGAAAAAGATGCTTGGTTGGTCCTCTTACTTCCAATTTGGGGCACTGCGCGTGCGCCGTGCAATGTACTGTGCCACCCTATATGAGTGGTGTGTTAAGTAGTACTATTCCTATCAGTTTAATCCCTGTTACGTCCCCTATCAGGGGACGTGTATGGAATAGATTTTAGACAACCGCAAAGAGTTGTCAATAGTTGACACACTCATGACATAAATTTTATTCCTCTATGCGTCAATCTTGGTGTAGTGATGACTGTGCTCGTGCGCACGTTTGGGAGATTGCAGGCGATGGGGGTTTTTCAAAGCCTATGGTCGTGCTGAGGTAGTTCAGTGACAGTTAAGTGACCCAGAAAACAATGATTCTGCAGTGTGGTCCCATTGTTGGCCTAGTGTCACAGCCAGACAGCTGAGAAGCGCTCACAGGAGCTTCTCAGATCCTCCTCCTTGAATTTCTTTGTTTTGGTTTAGTTTCTCATCTCGTTAGTCTATCTCAGCTGTCATGCAGTTAGACTGATCGCTACCCTTTAAGTTCCTCCCCATAATGCAGTAGTGTGCGGCTGATACAACTTCCTGGAGTGTGTGTGCATGCTGTTCCCAGTTCCCAGTTCCCAGTTCCCAGTCGTCAGTCGTCATTTCGTCTGCAAGATAAGTGCTGTTTATGTATTTATGATTTTGTCTTTTCTGGATCCAGGTGACCCTGACTCCCTCCGTGTCAGTGTAGGGAGCCGGTGGTCGTGTCCCTTCACTATTGTAGGGTCTTCAGGTAATAGATAGCCGAGGAACGTGGATATGCGGCCATCCACCTTTGGGGTGTTCGCATAGGCTGAGCAGTGAGGGAGAGCGGCAGGTCTATTGCAGGGGTCTCCCTTTGTTCCTTAGTTGTGGATCCAGAGAGACATTGTTTATATGGTATTGTCTTGTTTCCTGTACACCATCCGTGACATTATCAGCCGCCAAAACCGTCTCAAGCATGGATCCGGTTTCACTTTTGGCTGAACGCTTTCAGGGTCTTTCTTTGGAGGTAGCTGATCTCCGTAAGACCTTTTCTCAGTTTCAAGTGACCGGTTCAGCTTGCGTTCATGGAGTTTGTGCTGAGCCTAAGATCTCGCTCCCGGATACGTTCTCCGGGGGTAGTGAGAATTTTGTGCGTTTTAGAGAGGCTTGCAAACTCCATTTTCGCCTTCTTCCCCATTCTTCTGGTGATGAAGAACGGAGGGTGGGGATCATTATATCGCTGCTCAGGGGTAACGCTCAGTCCTGGGCCTTTTCGCTGCCGGAGGGGGCACGGCCCCTTCGTTCAGTGGATGAATTCTTTTTAGCCCTGGGTCAGATATATGATGATCTGGATCGTATTGCTCTGGCTGAGTCTAGACTACGTCTGTTATGCTAGGGTAAACAATCCGCAGAGATATACTGTTCAGAATTTCGGAGATGGACAGCAGATACGGGTTGGAATGATGCTGCACTCCGAAGTCCATTTTGCTATGGTCTTTCAGAGGGATTGAAAGATGCATTTGCCTTTCATGAAAGACCTACCTCCTTGGATTCTGCTATGTCTCAGGCTGTTCGTATTGACAGGCGTCTTAGAGAGAGAGGAGAGATCTCTCCTTCCTGTCATACTCAGTCCCGGGACAGTGCAGCGGTCTCATTCTGTGCACAGGGGTCTCAGTCGCTGTCAGCCCCTTCTGAGCAGGAGTCCATGCAGCTGGGGTTGATTGCCTCTGACAATAGAAGATTCAGCCCGCAGGGGAGGGTTTGTTTTTGTTGTGGAGGTATAAATCATCTGGCAAATGTTTGTCCCTCTAGGAGATTCAGGCAGTTTTCTGGGAGTAATAAAGAGACAAAAAGGAAAAAATCTTTTAAAAATGTTCCGTCTGTTACTATTGGCAGGGTTGAGGCGGAAATTGAAGGTTTTCCATTTGCTTGTAGTTCCCGTTTTGTCCTGCCTGCTAGGGTGGCGCTAGAGAGCAAGAGCATTTTTTGTGAGATTTTTGTGGATAGTGGAGCAGCTGTCAACCTCATTGATAATCAATTTGCAATAACTCATGGTTTCCAGGTATGCACTTTGGGAAAGGATATTCCTGTTTTTGCTATTGATTCAGCTCCACTTTCTCAGAAATCATTAAAGGGCATAGTTCACAATATCCGTTTAATTGTGAGTGATGCTCATGTTGAGGATGTGTCATGTTTCATCCTTAGCGGTTTGCCTACTCCTCTAGTGTTGGGGCTACCCTGGCTCACTAAACATAACCCCACCATTGATTGGCAAGCGAGGCAAATAAATGGTTGGAGTAACTTTTGCAGAGAGAATTGCCTCATAACATCTGTTTCTGAGGTTTCTACTAAGACTGTACCACCTTTCCTCTCTGAATTTTTGGATGTCTTCTCTGAGAGTGGAGTTCAGGGTTTGCCTCCGCACAGGGAGTATGATTGCCCTATTAATCTCATCCCAGGCGCCAAGCTGCCTAAATCTCGTTTATACAATCTCTCCCAACCTGAGAGGGTCGCTATGCGGGCTTATATCTCTGAGAGTCTGAGAAAAGGACACATACGACCCTCGAAGTCACCTGTTGCCGCTGGTTTTTTCTTTGTTAAGAAAAAATATGGTTCTTTAAGACCTTGTCTGGATTTCAGGGAGCTGAACAGTATCACTATTCGTGATCCTTATCCGCTTCCTCTGATCCCGGACCTGTTTAACCAGGTTGTTGGGGCTAAAGTCTTTTCCAAATTAGACCTAAGAGGGGCATACAACCTGGTTAGGGTCAGAGAAGGAGACGAATGGAAGACGGCTTTCAATACCCCTGAGGGCCATTTTGAGAATTTGGTTATGCCTTTTGGTTTGATGAATGCCCCAGCCGTTTTTCAGCATTTCGTCAACAGCATTTTTTATCATTTAATGGGAAAATTTGTATTAGTGTATTTGGATGACATTTTGATTTTTTCTCCTGATTTCAAGACTCATAAGGAACACTTACGTCAGGTCTTGCTCATCCTGCGGGAGAATAAATTATATGCGAAACTGGAAAAATGTGTGTTTGCGGTTCCAGAAATCCAATTTCTGGGGTTTCTTGTCTCCGCTTCTGGTTTTCGCATGGACCCCGAGAAGGTCCGCGCTGTGCTTGAGTGGGAGCTTCCTGAGAATCAGAAGGCGCTGATGCGTTTTTTGGGCTTTGCCAATTATTACAGGAAATTTATTTTGAATTATTCCTCTGTTGTTAAACCACTCACTGATATGACCAGAAAGGGGGTAGATTTTTCTTCCTGGTCGGTAGAGGCGCGTAAGGCCTTTTCTAATATCAAGGAGAGTTTTGCTTCCGCTCCCATCCTAGTACAACCTGATATTTCGTTACCCTTCATAGTTGAGGTTGATGCTTCTGAGGTAGGGGTGGGTGCGGTCTTGTCTCAGGGTTCCTCTCCTGCCAAATGGCAACCGTGTGCCTTTTTCTCAAAGAAACTCTCCTCCGCAGAGAGAAATTATGATGTGGGAGATAGGGAATTGTTGGCCATCAAGTTGGCTTTTGAGGAATGGCGCCATTGGCTAGAGAGAGCCAGACACCCTATTACCGTGTTTACTGACCATAAAAATCTGGCCTACTTGGAGTCAGCCAAGCGTCTGAACCCGAGACAGGCCAGATGGTCTTTGTTCTTTTCAAGGTTTAATTTTGTTGTTACATTCCGCCCTGGGGTTAAGAATGTGAAGGCAGATGCCCTGTCACGTTGTTTTCCGGGAGGTGGGAATTTTGAAGACCCGGGTCCCATTTTGGCTGAAGGTGTGGTGGTTTCTGCTCTTTTTCCTGAATTGGAGGCAGAGGTGCAGGCAGCCCAGTCAGAAGCTCCTGATCTTTGTCCTCCTGGGAGGTTGTTTGTGCCTCTCGCTTTGAGACAGAAGATTTTTAAAGAACACCACGACACGGTCCTTGCTGGGCACCCGGGGGCAAGAGCCACACTGGATCTCATCGCTCGGAGATTCTGGTGGCCTGCGCTTCGTAAGTCGGTTGAGGGTTTTGTGGCAGCTTGCGAGACTTGCGCTAGTGCCAAGGTCCCTCATTCACGGCCATCAGGTCCTCTCCTTCCTTTGCCCATTCCTTCCCGTCCTTGGACACATCAGTCCATGGACTTCATAACGGACTTGCCTCGTTCCTCGGGGAAGTCTGTGATTCTGGTGGTGGTGGACCGTTTTAGCAAAATGATGCATTTTATCCCTTTTCCTGGTTTGCCCAATGCTAAGACGCTGGCGCAGGCATTTATTGACCACATTGTCAAATTGCATGGGATCCCTTCAGACATAGTCTCTGATAGGGGCACGCAGTTTGTTTCCAGATTCTGGAAGGCTTTCTGTTCTCGCTTGGGGGTTCGGTTGTCATTCTCTTCTGCTTTCCATCCGCAGTCGAATGGCCAGACAGAGCGCGTCAATCAGAATCTGGAGACATATCTGCGCTGTTTTGTGGCGGAGAATCAGGAGGATTGGTGTTCTTTTTTGTCCCTTGCTGAGTTTGCTTTAAATAACCGTCGTCAGGAGTCCTCTGATAAGTCACCATTTTTTGGTGCATATGGGTTCCATCCGCAGTTTGGGACTTTCTCGGGAGAGGGCTCTTCTGGTTTGCCTGATGAGGACAGATTCTCCTCGTCTTTGTCATCTATTTGGCAAAAGATTCAGGATAATCTAAAGAGCATGAGTGAGAGATATAAGCGTGAGGCGGATAAGAGACGTGTGCCTGGTCCGGACCTGAATGTTTGTGATCTGGTGTGGTTGTCTACCAAGAATATCAAATTGAAGGTTCCCTCCTGGAAGTTGGGTCCTAGGTTTATTGGGCCTTACAAGATCCTGTCTGTCATCAATCCTGTTGCCTACCGTCTTGATCTTCCTCAGACTTGGAAGATCCATAATGTTTTTCATAAGTCCTTATTGAAACCTTATGTTCAACCTATTGTACCCTCGCCTTTGCCTCCTCCTCCAATTATGGTTGATGGAAATCTTGAATTTCAGGTCTCTAGGATTGTGGATTCTCGTCTTGTCCGCGGTTCCCTCCAGTACCTCGTTCATTGGGAGGGTTATGGTCCTGAGGAGAGGATGTGGGTCCCAGTGACGGACATTAAGGCCTCTCGTCTCATCAGGGCTTTCCATAGGTCCCATCCTGAGAAGGTGGGCCCTGAGTGTCCGGAGTCCACTCCTAGAGGGAGGGGTACTGTCACAGCCAGACAGCTGAGAAGCGCTCACAGGAGCTTCTCAGATCCTCCTCCTTGAATTTCTTTGTTTTGGTTTAGTTTCTCATCTCGTTAGTCTATCTCAGCTGTCATGCAGTTAGACTGATCGCTACCCTTTAAGTTCCTCCCCATAATGCAGTAGTGTGCAGCTGATACAACTTCCTGGAGTGTGTGTGCATGCTGTTCCCAGTTCCCAGTTCCCAGTTCCCTGTTCCCAGTCGTCAGTCGTCATTTCGTCTGCAAGATAAGTGCTGTTTATGTATTTATGATTTTGTCTTTTCTGGATCCAGGTGACCCTGACTCCCTCCGTGTCAGTGTAGGGAGCCGGTGGTCGTGTCCCTTCACTATTGTAGGGTCTTCAGGTAATAGATAGCCGAGGAACGTGGATATGCGGCCATCCACCTTTGGGGTGTTCGCATTGGCTGAGCAGTGAGGGAGAGCGGCAGGTCTATTGCAGGGGTCTCCCTTTGTTCCTTAGTTGTGGATCCAGAGAGACATTGTTTATATGGTATTGTCTTGTTTCCTGTACACCATCCGTGACACCTAGTAGGCTTTAATGATCACCTTAGATGATCACAAAGAAAATTAATGTTTTTTCTATGCAAAATTATCCAGCCGATCGCTTTTGGTCTGTTCACAATGAAGCAACGACCTTATCATCTGGGGTGTGCCAACATTGCCATTGCCAACACACCATAGAGGTGGTCGCTTCATTGTGATACGCAAGCCCCTTCACCACAACAAGGTAACGATCACGAAGGGGAATTGACACATGTATGTGCCTTTTTTATTGTTTTGTTTTTGCAGCCACAGTGCAGCACCAGAGGCCAGAAAAATTAGGCATGTACACATGCCTGAAAAACTAGGTATTGTTGCAGCCGCTGCTTTAGCAGCGGCCGGAAAAATTTATGTTTTCCAGGCAGAAAGTGCACTAAAACATTGCGGCTTGAACCCTAGTTGGTGGCGGAGAAGTCATGCAAGTCATTCGGCATGCAGAGATAAAATACAGCAGCGTGTGGACCATTTTTAGCACAAGGCAGCTCATCTCATCAGGCCTTTTTTAGTCAAATGTATCGCCCACTGTCAGTCCCTTTGGGATCCATGCCTCATTCATCTTAATAAAGGTGAGGTAATCTAGATTTTCTTGACCTAGGCGACTTCTCTTCTCAGTGACAATACCTCCTGCTGTGCTGAAGGTCCTTTCTGACAGGACACTTGAAGCGGGGCAGGCCAGAAGTTCTATCGCAAACTGGGATCGCTCAAGCCACAGGTCAAGCCTGCACACCCAGTAGTCAAGGGGTTCATCGCTCCTCAGAGTGTCGATATCTGCAGTTAAGGCGAGGAAGTCTGCTACCTGTCGGCCGAGTCGTTCTCTGAGGGTGGACCCCGAAGGGCTGTGGCGATGCGTAGGACTTAAAAAGCTCTGCATGTCCTCCATCAACAACACGTCTGTAAAGCGTCCTGTCCTTGCCGGCGTGGTCGTGGTAGGAGGAGGATTACTTTCACCTCTTCTGCTGTTAGATTCCCGTTGTGCTGTGACATCACCCTTATACGCTGTGTAAAGCATACTTTTTAACTTGTTTTGGAACTGCTGCATCCTTTCTGACTTCCGGTAATTCGGTAACATTTCAGGCACTTTCTGCTTATACCGGGGGTCTAGTAGCGTGGCCACCCAGTACAGGTCGTTCTCCTTTAGCCTTTATATACGAGGGTCCCTCAACAGGCACGACAGCATGAAAGACCCCATTTGCACAAGGTTGGATGCCGAGCTACTTATGTCCCGTTCCTCGTCCTCACTGATCTCACTGAAGGTATGTTCTTCCCCCCAGCCACGTACAACACCACGGGTACCAGATAGGTGACAACGAGCACCCTGGGATGCCTGCTGTGGTTGGTCTTCCTCCTCCTTAAAGCCACATTCCTCCTCTGACTCCTCTTCCTCAGACTCCTCTTCCAGCGTTGCCGCAGGCCCAGCAAACAATGCTGATAAGGCTGTTTCTGGTGGTGATGGTGACCACAACTCTTCCTCTTCCTCTTCACGCTCATCTACGGCCTGATCCAGCACTCTTCGCAGGGCACGCTCCAGGAAGAAAACAAATGGGATTATGTCGCTGATGGTGCCTTCAGTGCAACTGACTAGTTTTGTCACCTCCTCAAAAGGACGCATGAGCCTACAGGCATTGCGCATGAGCGTCCAGTAACATGGCAAAAAAAATACCCAGCTCCGCAGAGGCTGTCCTAGCACCCTGGTCATACAAATACTCGTTGACGGCTTTTTCTTGTTGGAGCAGGCGGTCGAACATTAGGAGTGTTGAATTCCAACGTGTCGGGCTGTCGCAAATCAAGCGCCTCACTGGCATGTTGTTTCGCCGCTGAATATCTGAAAAGTGTGCAATGGCCGTGTAGGAACGCCTGAAATGGCCACACACCTTCCTGGCCTGCTTGAGGACGTCCTGTAAGCCTGGGTACTTATGCACAAAGCGTTGTACAATCAGATTCAACACATGTGCCATGCACGGCACATGTGTCAACATGCCCAAATTCAATGCCGCCAACAAATTGCTTCCGTTGTCACACACCACTTTGCCGATCTCCAGTTGGTGCGGAGTCAGCCACTGATCCACCTGTGCGTTCAGGGCGGACAGGAGTGCTGGTCCGGTGTGACTCTCTGCTTTCAGGCAAGTCAACCCCAAGACGGCGTGACACTGTCGTATCCGGGATGT
The DNA here is from genome assembly GCF_905171765.1 of Bufo bufo. Lineage (NCBI taxonomy): Eukaryota > Metazoa > Chordata > Amphibia > Anura > Bufonidae > Bufo > Bufo bufo. The sequence goes on from NC_053389.1 coordinate 812,361,579, forward strand.
GGAATTGCCCCTGGGGAGCTGGGGGGGTGCAGTTGATGTGGAGCAAGACGCAGCAGCAGAAGAGGACTCAGCCAAGGAGGTTATCGAAGAGGATGGAGTAGGAGGAGTAGAGGAGGTGGCAGCAGGCCTGCCTGCAAGTCGTGGCGGTGTCACCAACTCCTCTGCAGAGCCACGCATTCCATGCTTGGCAGCCTTGAGCAGGTTTACCCAATGCGCAGTGTAGGTGATATACCTGCCCTGACCGTGCTTTGCAGACCAGGTATCAGTGGTCAGATGGACCCTTGCCCCAACACTGTGTGCCAGACTGTCACGCCCATGTTTATGGTCGTGACGCCTGGATCCGCATGCAGTTGCCTGCGGTTTGGTTTTATTGTCAACCACATGGTGAGGGCTGCTTGTATGTTGCCTCACGTGTGGTTGCCGCTGGCAACATGTTTGTACTTGGCAGTATAGCAGCCTGAGCTGTTGCTAGGCAGCTTGCTGTCAGGTGCATGCGGGTACACCTGGCAACCTGTCTTTATAGGTGTGCCTTTTGTACGTGTGGTGTGCACTGTCCCGGTGTGTTGTGCACGAGGTTGTATGTGTGCATTGTGACACTTTTCGTCACCTGTGGCTGCCCGTGGCAATGTGTGGTGTTGCACATGTGGTGGCAGTGTCTCGGCCTTCTGGCTGATTCCCAGGACATGGTTTCCACGCATGTCGTTGCCTGCGGTAACAGCTGCAGTGTAATGTTTGTTTGGACACTTTCCCTTTTAGTGGCAGTCTTCCCTTGCCTGGTGTAGGAAGGGTTAACTCCCTTCTTTGTGTGTGAACACTGGGTGTGTCGGTGTGTGGGTGTGGGTGTGGCCACTTGGGGCTATTTAGCTCCTGCTGGATGCCAGACTCTGAGTGGTACTTCAGCCATGGTTTGCTGGAGTCATCCTCCTGGTATTATACCATCTTCCAGTGAGGGCCACCCTTGTGGTCATAAATCCTATGTATGATGTCAAGTTGATGTATTTTCCTTTCCGTGTTTATTACAGCTATGGATGTCCTGGTTACCTGTGTGTTTTGTGGTGTGCTGTCTCCTTGGTGTTTTTGTGGACAGCAATACTGGTGCATGGGTTCTAGTCAGCAAGGCTGTGGCAGGTAGGTTTGGAACTAGTGTTGTTCACCTGCCATATCCATATGTCTGTATGTGTTTCCCCTTCCTTGCAGCTTGGCCAGTGAGACTCCTGTTCCTCCGTGTCCGGGAGGAACAGGTCGTCTTACCCTGCTCCTAGTTCAGGGCCACCCTGAGGGTTAGTAGGGACCCCAAGGTTACGGAGTATGAGCCCTCCTACCATCAGGGTCGGCTCATACAGCTAGGAGTCAGGGTCAGAGTTAGGGATGCTCTAGGAGGTGACCTGCTCCCTAATTCTGTTGTCCTGGTTGAGCAGCGACCTAACATCTTCTGGCATTGCACGGCTGAGGGTTTCCCCCATCCTCAGCCGTGACACAGACATGCCATTACTTCCTTTTGCACAATAGAGTACAGGTTGGGGATTGCCTTTTGTGAAAATAAATTTCGGCCGGGTACCTTCCACTGCGGTGTCCCAATAGCTAAAAATTTTTTGAAGGCCTCAGACTCCACCAGCTTGTATGGTAAAAGCTGGCGGGCTAAGAGTTCCGACAAGCCAGCTGTCAGACGCCGGGCAAGGGGGTGACTCTGACATTGGCTTCTTACGCTCAAACATGTCCTTGACAGACACCTGACTGTGGGCAGATGAGCAGGATCTGCTCAAGGCGAGAGACGGAGTGGCGGATGGTTGAGAGGGGGCAAGGAGGACAGCAGTGGTTGACGTGGCTGAAGATGCTGGACCAGGAGGAGGATGGCGACTTTGTGTTTGTGTGCTGCTTGTACTCATGTGTTGATCCCATAGGCGTTTGTGATTTGAGATCATGTGCCTTCGCAAAGCAGTTGTACCTAGGTGGGTGTTGGACTTCCCACGACTCAGTTTCTTTTGGCACAGGTTGCAAATGGCATCGCTGTTGTCAGAGGCAGACACACAAAAAAATGCCACACTGCTGAGCTTTGCAATGACGGCATTCTGGTGGTGGCAACAGCATGCGTTGATTGGCGTGCTGTCTGGCTGACCCCGGGTGCCGATGCATGCTGTCTGACTGTGCCACTAGCTCCTTGCGACGACCTCCCCCTGCTTCCAACTCATCTCTTCCTCCTCTCTGTCTCCCCATCTGAACTTTCCCCCTGTTCTTCTTCTCTTCCAGCGGGCACCCACGTGACATCCACGGACACATCGTCATCATCAACCGCTTCACTTGTATCTGACAACTCAGCAAAGGAAGCAGCAGCAGGTACAACATCATCATCATCACACCGTACGTCCATGTGTGTAATGCTGCCTGACTGAGACATATCCCTGTTATCTACATCCTCTGGCAATAATGGTTGCGCATCACTCATTTTTTCCAACTGATGTGTAAATAACTCCTCTGACAGATCAAGTGAAGCGGCTGTGGTGCTAGTGTTGGTGGTGGTGGCGGGCGGGCGAGTGGTAACTTGAGAGGTGCCCGAAGCTGAGCTGGAGGAGGATGGTGCGTCAAGGATCCGAGCGGAAGCTGTAGAAGATTGGGTGTCCTGTGTTAGCCAGTCAACTATGTCCTCAGAACTTTTCGAGTTCAGGGTACGTGGCCTCTGAACACTGGGCATTATTCTAGGGCCAAAGGCAATCACAGCACCACGACCACGACGGCCCCTGCGGGGTGGCCTGCCTCTGCCTGTCATTTTTTTTAGATTAGTTTAGTAGTACTATACGTGCAAGCTACTGTGACACCAGATATGAGTGGCACTGTGCACTGGCAGAAGTTGGCAGAGTAGACGCTGTAGGCCTGACACACACGCTTGCAGACAACTAACTGCTATTCAATCTATTACAGTTCAAAATTGTTTTTTTGTTTTTTATGTAATCTACTGTGACACCAGATATGAGTTGCACTGGTGACACTGTGCACTTGCAGGGCCTAAAACGCACACACGTGCAGGCAACTGACTGCTATTATATTACAGTCAAAAAAGTTGTTTTTTTTTTAAATGCAAGCTACTGTGACACCAGATATGAGTGGTGGCACTGGGCAAGTGGGCACAGTACACTCTGTGGGCCTGACACACACGCTGGCAGGCAACTGCAATTAGATTACAGAGGGGAAAAAAAAAAAGCAGACTGATGTTCTAGCCCTTTTTGGGGTGCTGTCAGGACGCTGTCCTTACAGCAGAGATCAGATGAGTCTTTCAGGACTGCAGTGGACACTGAAAAAACTGGCCTAGCTAACGCTTTCCCTATTAAATCAGCAGCAGTTGCACTGTCCCTCCTCTCACTAAGACTGCAGCTTCCGAATAAATCTAAAATGGATGCTGTCCAGGAGGTGGGAGGGTCTGGGAGGGAGGGTCTGCTGCTGATTGGCTGGAATGTGTCTGCTGACTGTGAGGTACAGGGTCAAAGTTTACTCAATGATGAAGAATAGGGGGCGGACCGAACATTGCATATGTTCGCCCGCCGAGGCGAACGCGAACAAGCTATGTTCGCCGGGAACTGTTCGCCGGCGAATAGTTCGGGACATCTCTAGGTTTGGCTTCACGGAGGCAGTACGTTGTAATTCTGTATAGAGACAGCATTACATTTTCATTTGGATCGATGTTCTGAAGTTCGATTCGCTCAACACTAGTTCAAACCCCAAACTAAACCACAATTGATATGCAATGCTGCATTTTGCATATTATTCTCTGAGATCTTTCCATGAGTCACATCATCTGCAGTGGAAGACCTGAGAAATATTCGAAGAAAACCTGCTGCAGTTGTCAAAAGAACTATGCTTTCTATTCTAGCAAAGCACTAACCCCAAAGCCAGGGGCGGATTGGGAACTTTAAGTGGCCCTGGAAAAAAATACTAAAAGTGGCCCTGTGTTATAGTCGGGTCCAAATTGATGGAAGGCAGGGCCAACAGAAGTTTAGCAAAACCATATTGCAACACATTATACCATCCCAACAGAGCCAAATACCACAGTCCATCACAAAATGCTTCCCCAAAAACTTACACTGGCAGCTGTGAGAAGGGCTCAGGCAGCACCGGGAAATTTCCCTGTAAGGTCTATGGCCAATCCGCCCCTGGCCGATGCTGTACGCCAAGTTTTATCATTTTATTGTAATATATTCCATGATTAAGAATAGATCATCCACGGTGGAAAGCCTTAAGAAATCTTGAAAGAAAACCTGCTGCAGTCCGAAAGAGAACTGTGACTTCTAAGAACATTTATATCCCAACCTCAAGCTAGACCAGAACTGATATCCAAACATTAACCAGCTATATTTCGCTGGTTATCTGCTAAGATTTTTCCGTTATTCAGTCATCATCCACAGTGGGAAATCCTAAGAAATCTTGATAAAAACCTGATGCCATCTACAAGAGACCTACAATTTCTGAGAAGATTCATATTCCAAAGCTAGACGAGAATTGACATCCAGCTTCTATGTATAGCAGTAGAGATGAGCAAACTTCTTGAAATTCAATTATTGTCTGATTCCTCATATTATTTTTAAAAATTAAACGCAATGACAGTAATAGTAAATGTGAGTGACATTGACATACATAGCTATGGGTAAACGTATGGTTGACGGCATCAACAAAAAGAGAGCTTAAAAAAAAACACACCGCACCGTGCATGTGTTATGCTTTTTCTTATTAGAAATCTTCCAAAAATTGCCCTTTATTGGGGGCAGATGGTGTTTAAACACTCAGTGTTCTGGGAAGAAAGTGATGGCTAAGCATCCAAAGGAGGCTGTCACCTGGACTTATCCCTCAGATAACTACTAGCAAAGTCCATCAGAATGTGGTAAGAACATTCTACACATACCTTTATGTCATGTGGGTGTTTACTCAATGTCCAGGAAAAGCTCTTTAATACCGATAAAAAATTAGTCCCAAGTGCCCAGCCGGTAGTATTTGTTTTTAAAGTGCGCAAGCCCGTTTCCCTTCCCCGCTGTCTGCTCACCCCTAACGTCAAAGTGATGCAGCTCCAAATCTCGCGCACACACCATGTGCTGCACTTCTGGTGCCAGAGGAGTACATTCCATTTTTCTGGGCTATTGCCTCAGAGATAGGTTTCCACTAGTGCTGATCGAGCATGCTTGGCCGAACACCAGTTCTGCTCGAGCATCTCGATGCTCGGCATATGGCCGAATACCGCATTTGCTCGAGTGCAATGCTCGAGTCTCCTCCCTGCACGTTTGTTGGCTGCTACGCAGCCAATAAACGTGCAGGTAAGTACTGCCCTTTACTGTAATGCCGTAGCCATGTTGGTTACTGGCATTACAGTGATTGGCTGGCCGGAACGCTATATAGCACCCGGTGACACGTGTTCGGCTCAGTGTTAGTCACGGAGAGCTGTGCTGAAGAAGTGAAAGATAGTGTAGGGAATGAATTTTTTATTTTGTAAGTTGAAAAACTTGTCAGAGATCAAAAAAGTCCTTTTAAGGACTATTGTTTTGTGTGGCAGCAGAAATATATATATTTTTAGCGCAACCTGTGCTAAATTGCTAATACTTTACAGACCCAAAAGTCATTTTAAGGACTATTGTGTGGCAGCAATATCTATTTTAGCGCATCCTGCGCTAAATAGCATGCAATAGTTAGGCCGCTGCAGACAGCGGCATTATCTGTGCTACATCTCCTGTGTAACGTGTGCGCATCCTGAAAATATCTGTGACATCCAGTGTACTTTTTCCGTAGACGGTGTCCGCTGCGGACAGCGACATTATCTGCGGTCCATCTCCTGTGTAACGTGTGCACATCCCAAAAATATCAGTGACATCCAGTGTACTTTTTCCGTAGACGGTGTCATCTCCTGTGTAACGTTTCCACATCCCAAATACCTGTGAAATTCCCTGTAATTTGGTATTAGCTGCTGGTGACATCAGCGACATTTTCTGCAGTATTTCTCCTGTGTAACGTTTCCACATCCCAAATACCTGTGACATTCCCTGTAGCCGCTGGTGACATCAGCGACATTTTCTGCGGTATTTCTCCTGTGTAACGTTTCCACATCCCAAATACCTGTGACATTCCCTGTAGCCGCTGCTGACATCAGCGACATTATCTGCGGTATTTCTCCTGTGTAACGTTTCCACATCCCAAATACCTGTGACATTGCCTGTAATTTTATATTAGCCGCTGCTGACATCAGCGACATTATCTGCGGTATTTCTCCTGTGTAACGTTTCCACATCCCAAATACCTGTGACATTCCCTGTAATTTTTTATTAGCCACTGCTGACATCAGCGACATTATCTGCGGTATTTCTCCTGTGTAACGTTTCCACATCCAAAATACCTGTGACATTCCCTGTAATGTTATATTAGTCGCTGCTGACATCAGCAACATTATCTGCTGTATTTCTCCTGGGTAACGTTTCCACATCCCAAATACCTTTGACATTCCCTGTAATTTTTTATTAGCCGGTGGTGACATCAGCGACATTATCTGTGGTATTTCTCCTGTGTAACGTTTCCACATCCCAAATACTTGTGACATTCCCTGTAGTTTTATATTAGCTGCTGCTGACATCAGCGACATTATCTCCGGTATTTCTCCTGTGTAACGTTTCCACATTCCATATACTTGTGTGACATTCCCTGTAATTTTATATTAGCCGCTGCTGACATCAGAGACATTATTTGCGGTATATCTCCTGTGTGACTTTTCCACATCCCAAATACCTTTTTATATTTTTTGCGCATTCACTTACAAATCCTACGCTACTGTATGTGAGACCTACTTTCAAGCATATATAACATTTAATATGAAGAAGGTGAGCAGTAAGGGACAGGGAAGTGGTCGTGATGCTGATGGTGCACGCAGAGGCCGTGGCCCTGGGCGTGTTGAAACTGTGCCTGCTGCCAGAGCGCAAGAAAAACAATCATCCACGATACCTAGCTTCATGTCCTTGTTTGCAGGGCGGCGCAGGACAAAGCTCTCAAACTCAGACCAGTGCTACCAGGTGGTCAGTTGGATTGCAGCAGATAAGGCTTCCAGTCAGTTAAGCACCACCCTGTCTTCCACCAAGTCCAGTCTCAGTAGCCAAGAGTCTGGTCAACACAATCCTCACCCTGATCCTGCTTCCTCCCACCATTGAGAGTCTGGCCAAACAAGTGATCCCACACTTGGATATTCCAAGGAGCTATTTTCAGTGCCATTCCTTCATTTGGGCCTCTTGGCAAGCCCGCTTAAAGAGGGACATGTGATCTTGTGCCTTGATTCACAAACTCTTGAGAATCCACAGTCACAAGAACATGACGGTGGGGAACGGCAATTAGTGTTTCACGAGGTAGATGATGATGATGAGACACAATTGCCAATAAGTCAACGTCAATTAGTGTCTCAAGAGGTTGATGATGAGGATGAGACACAGTTGTCAATAACTGAGGTTGTTGTTAGAGGGGGAGGGATCCTCAGCACCACAACAGGCTGGAAGAGGCAGTGGGGTGGCAAAATGGAGAAGGCGGGCCACATCAAACAGGTCTGCAACTGTTTCCTGGAGCATACCCTTGCGGAAATTTCCCTTTCCAAGGGGTAGGTGTTCCACAGTCTGGCGCTTTTTTGAGGAAAGTGCGGACGACAAAAGAATTCTAATTTGCAACCTGTGCCATACAAAAATGAGCAGGGGCGTGAACACTTTCCGCAAGTCATCGACAGCTTCCGCCGGTCTGTCAACGCTGCAGCATCGCTTACAATTGGCAGCTCACCGACTGTTGTGCGACGTGAGCATGGCTGAAACTCCACTTTCCACATGTTGGCCAGGCTTTATGAGCAGCAGAGGGAAGTAGTGCAATAATAGCTGCAACATGGTCGTCGCCTTTCCAGTCAGCTTCCGCTCTTCACAAGCGAGGAGTGGGCATGGATGTCTGACCTCTGTGAGGTTTTAAGAAACGTTGAGGAATCAACACAGATGGTGACCGGCAATAACGCTATTATCAGTGCCACCATCCCACTTCTGTGTCTACTCAAATGCTCGCTGCTCACAATTAAGGCCGACGCTTTGCATGTGGAAGAGGTGGAAATGGGGGAAGACATTACACAGGGTGACAGCCAGACCACCCTCAATTCGTCTTCTCAGCGCAAAATGATGAGAAGCAGGAGACGGTTGCCTCCGCTACAGAGGGTAGTACACATGGAAGTTTAATTCCATCTGTTCAGCGTGGATGGGCAGAAGAGGAGGAAGAGGATGAGGAGATTGAGAGTCATCCTCCTGATGACAACAGCGCAGTGTTGCCTGTTGGGACTCTGGCACACATGGCTGACTTTATGTTAGGCTGCCTTTCCCGTGATCCACGCGTTTTACGCATTTTGGACAACACCGATTACTGGTTGTTCACCCTTCTACCCCCGCTACAAAGAGAACTCATCTATCATTCCTGTGCTGGAGAGGACGAGCAAAATGGTGCAATACCAGAAGGTCCTTGTGGAAAAATTGCTCCCAAAATTTCCAGCTGACAATGCTGGCTGCAGAGTAGGTAGTTCCTTGGCCAACCAAGGAGGGAAGATGAGGGGAACACACAGCAGTTCCAACAGAGGCAGGGAAACACTCTCCAAAGCCTGGGACAGTTTCATGACACCCAGCCAGCACCCTCACCCTGATGCGCGGCCTAGTGTTACAAGGAGGGAAAAATTTTGGAAGATGGTAAAGGAGTACATAGCAGATCGTGTCAGCGTCCTCAATGATCCCTCAGTGCCTTACAACTACTGGGTGTCCAAAGACACGTGGCACGAACTGGCGCTTTACGCCTTGGAGGCGTTGGCCTGCCCTGCCACCAGCATTTTGTCAGAGAGGGTATTTAGTGCTGCTGGGGGCATAATAACTGATAAGCGCATCCGCCTGTCAACGGAAGATGCTGACAGGTTGACTCTTTTAAAAATGAACAAGGCCTGGATTGCCCCTGACTTCTCCACTCCACCAGAGGAAAGCGGCTGAAAATAAAGGCACTTTAAATGTGTTTTTTTTCCATCTGGGATGTCAGTCTGCTTTCACTAAGGTGACCCATTTTGAGTTCTTTTGATACAGTGTTGTGTTCATTGTTATAACTTCAGACACATTCATTTTCATTATTACTTTTCATTTGATTTGTTACCGTTTTGCAGCATGGTTGTAGGGTTTCCGTTGTGACACATGAGCAGTGGCAACTTACTACTATTACGCACTGATATATATACCGGCCACAGGGGGCATTTTTTCATCCACACTTGTCTGTACTTCCCTTCTGGGTTTTAAATTTTGTATTGTATACTTTTTTGCATATATGTTTAATAAAATGATTTGCATTAACATCACCGCTGGCGTGCTGTGCATTTATAGGAGTTTAGAAACTGTAAGATGTCAGTGAAAAGTAAGTTGGTGACAGGACTGGTCGATGGTACAGGATCTATGGATAGGTCCAGATCAGGGATCTTGGAAATCGTCAAGTCCTTCTACTCGTGCCTTTTGAGGAAGAAGGATCTGAATCGGGAAAGGATTTCGGCTTTCCTAGCTGAAACCATCCCTGAGTCAAGAGTAGACCGCTCTCTTGGCGTTTTAATAGAAGAAATCAGAGAATAAAAAAGTCAGCCTGGCGATCGAAGGGCTTGCCCTAAAGAAGTCGCAGGGTTATCCATTGAGCCCGCTCTTATACGTGTTTGCGATTGATCCTTTTATTAGGAGGATTGATCGTGGACCGTTAGCGGGGGAGTTAGGATGAGTCTGGAGGAGCCAGAAGCCACTGTGAGAGAAGGATTTATTATTTTATGAATATATAATGAGAATATTCTGTAGTACACATTTCTGTCCACTAGATGGCTGCAAACCATATGTATGAGAAGGTCAATGAGGGAGGGGGAAGAGGGGATTCTGAAACCACTCCTATCAGGTTAAGGAGCCAATAGCCTCTTCTTAAGGAACACCCCTTTTGTGATGTCATGTCTGCTATTTAAGTGAATGTACTGTGAATAAAAGGCTCTCTCGCCTGCTTTCTGCTACCATGGCTCAAAGAGGATGAGAAGATGCTTTCATGAAACCACATAGTGTCTGGTCTCATTATAAAGCAGTATGCTGTACACATACTTATTCTTCTAATTGATTTGGCACCACACAAAGAAGAAGGAGAGTCGCATGAATTGCGACGACAAAATGGCGCCGAGCTTGGGGCAGATAGCTTGCGTAACTTCCGATTCAAACGCCACGAGAGCGACTTAAACTGAACCATCAGACGAGATCACATGCCGGCAAGGTAAGAAAGCTTTATTTCTTACAAATCTCCTCTGTAACTTCCGCTTTTGTGGGTTCTCAAGAGTTGAATTGGTGTTATCGCGATATAAGGGTTCAAATTATAGCTGATCTGTCTGTTAGAAAAAACCTGTTGAAATATTCCTTCTTTGTGTGGTAGAACATGCTGAAACTAAACGGAAATTGTTAGACAGCTGAGCCGGATATCCTGTGACGTAGAATTAGTTCCCAGTCAAGGTTCTGACGAGAACCTTGGGAAAAGGGTTAATACCAATTGCCATAGGCAATTGGAAGTTATTAAGATTTTGTATCCCGGTGAATTGACTAGGGGTCTTCACTTTGAGAGATTGTGGGGTCAATACTATTATATAATTTGATCTTTGTGCAACTGCGCTTAAGTTTGTGGGTTCGGTGGCGATTACTTATAGTAATCGGATTCCGTTTGATCTTTGTGCAACTACGCTTAAGTTTGCGGGTTTGATAAGTAGCAATTGTTAGAGCTTTGTGCAACTACAATAATGGGAAATTCTAATGTTGCAGGACAGAGTGAAAAGAGATATTAACAGCGGCTCAGTTGATGAGAGAAAAAGAAAGGAAAAGTTTCAGTTAGAAAATAAAAGTTGAAAGCATTCTGTCATACTAAGTAGCAGCGATTTCCGGTATTATCCGTAAATATGCAGTTTTGTGTAAAAGTTCCCCCTAGATGTTGCAAATGTAGTAGGAAATAGTTTAAATTAAAGTTGTGGAAAAGTGTAGAGGGAAAGTTGAAAGTAATTGAGAAGAATGGACAATACTGCTATAGTAAAATGGAGGATTTGGGTGTGGTAAGGGAACAAAGAGAGTTGGCCATGCGGCATTCCCTTCCCCCCACCACATGTGTTGTAACTAAGTAATCCTGGGTCTTGTGGTCCATCAAAGACTACCTATTGTTTTTTCTGTCAGCCACTCCTCTACACCAGGTGCTGGAATGTGCTAATCAGCACTAGTGTTGAGCGCGAATATTCGAATTGCGAATTTTTTTCTCGAATATCGCAATTTCGAGATTTCGCGAATATTTAGAATATCGTTCTATATATTCGCGAAATCGAATATTCGTTTTTTTTCTTTTTTTTTTATTATATTTTTTTCTTTCCCACTTCCCTAAAGTTGTTCTTACCTGTCCTTTGGATTCCTGGCTTCCTGGCTGCTCCAGTCAGTGGCGTTTTCAACTTACTGCTATATTCCATATTAGCTAAATTACAATCTAATGTATATGTGTATTTTACGAAATTTCGCAATAGTCGCAATTGCGATGCGAGTAATATAACACGAAATATTCGCATGAAGATTTCAACTTAGCACTGCTATACTCCATATTCTAGCCTAATATGGAATATAACTGTGCTAAGTTTAAATCTTCATGCGACTATTTCGTGTTATATTACTCGCATCGCAATTTCGACTTTTGCAAATGTTCTTAATATTGCTCTAACTTCGTCTTTTAGAATATTCGTAATATTCTAAGAGACGAAGTTAGAGCAATATTACGAAATTTCGTAAAATACACATATTAGCCTAGCCATAGTCATTAGCATAGGAACGTTGCCTTATACTATCAAGATAAATTTTCGCAATATGCGAAAAAATAATTTCGCGATAATTGGAATAATTGCGAATATTCGATTTCGACGAATATAACACGAATATTCATGCGAATATTCGCTAAATATCCCGAAATCGAATATGGCACCTCCCGCTCATCACTAATCAGCACCACCCACTGTGCCTTCTGCTCTCTCTAGCTTTTCCCCACCCCCCAAAAACTCTTTCCTTAGGCTGAAAATAACCCTTCCCAATTGTATGTCCCATCAGTTACCTGCAGTAATTATGCCCCTATGATGCTAGTTGGAAGTGTCCAGTCTACTCAATCTAGATTGCACTCATTCTAAGTCCTTATTCAGGTATGAGTGAAAGTGTAGGGATATCTGCATCATTATATGATATATGACATATACTACACCCAGTAGTAGCATCAATTTTGCCATGATGAATAGAATTCCCAATTCAGAGGACTTACTTATGCTGCTTTATAGAAAATTAGTTAAAATATGGAGAGTTTTCTCATATTATTTATGAGATTTGGAAAATTGAGTCCAATGTAGAGTTGGGGATTTAATGCATAGTGAAGATCAGTGAGTCTGTGATGAAGTGTTTAGATCATCAGTCAGTCACATTGTCCTCAGGACAGAGAGTGTGAAAAAAAAAAAAAAGTTTTCACTAGACTCCAGAAAAGTTGGGTGGATTTGGATTTTTGAGATTACCTTATCTATGCATGAGAAAATCCTAAGTGCTGCCTTTGTGTATGATCTTGAGAATCATCTAGAAAGGTCTAGTGTTGGCTAGGCTTGAGTGAAGTTCATTTTGTCCCTATTTTGTCATATTGTTAAAGTTAAATCAAACAAAGACCTAAGGCGGGCATGGCTGCCTATCAGTCCTCCCCACAAGGGGGGGAGGAAGACTTTGTATGTACTTGCCCACTTCCTCGCACGTGGGAGGAAGACAAATGTTCAGCCCCTTCAAATGAAACACCCATAGGAAATTAACCCAGAATCAAATACTGGATCCCTATTATTTATATAATCCTTGGGATCTAATTACATTGCCTCATAGCAAACATGTTCCATGATCTCTCATGGCTAAGGATAGTATCACATGTGTAGGAGCATCTAGTAATGCAATTCCTACTCCTCTCACCAATTAATCACTGTCTTAGGGCTCATTCAGACGGCCGTATGCTGTCCGCAAAAATACTGAATGCTATCCGTTTTTTTGCGGATCCGCAAAAAAACGGATCTGCAAAAAAACGGATAGCATTCAGTATTTTTGCGGACCCATAGACTTCAATGGGGCCATGTCCTGATTTTCACGGACAAGTATAGGACATGTTTCATTTTTTTTGCGGATCCGCAAAAAAACGGATAGCATTCAGTATTTTTGCGGACAGCATACGGCCGTCTGAATGAGCCCTTAAGGGTGTGCAAAATTAGATCCGATCACTCTGCTGCATCTGGAAGGGGGGAGGGAGGGAGTAGTAAATACAAATACTTTCCCACCTCTGTAAATAAAAATAAAAAGTGCTTTCTGGGAGTAGAAAATAAAAATATAAAAATTCAAATTTAATGTCTCCATTTAATAACCACATTTTTGAGTTTCTGGTAGATCATTTCAGGTTCCTGGAAGATGGATCACCTCGGACAGGATATGCTGTTCCTACTTAATCTGATGTTGTCAAGAAAGAACCACTCCGTCCAGCAATGGTAGAGCAGGAGACAGAGCTGAAGACACTCGCTGAGGTTGGTAAGATGGCTGAGGGTATGACTGCTAACATCCAGGTATGCCTTCGGTATCACTCATTATTATGGTCTAATCTAGTGAAGCAGAGATTTTGTTTGATCCATGGCTAAGCCCATCAATAATGAATGCTGAGTGTATGAAAGATGTTTGATGCCCTGATACTGCCTGAGAAGGTATAGGTTACATTATTACCTGAAGTCTACCCTAAGTGGAAATCTGTGTGATATAGGATGGCTTATGGCCAGTGGATTTCCAAAAAGTTTGCCTTTTTCAGATACAGGCTACAGAGGCTGAAAGGAAACATCAAAGGATAAAAGGTAGAAGTGATAATAGGAGTTGGTAATAAACTCTTCCTTCAGAGGGCACTCTACCTAAAGAGGATGGATTTAGAACATGGGCAAATCGAGAGAGAGAAGGTGTGATTGGGTTCTGTGGTGGATGACTCCTGGGTTCAACAATGCTGCCACTAGGTTAGTTGCTGTAATAATGATGAGAGAACTATGGGAGTTCCAGGAAGGCATATGCCAAGGTCATCTTACCCATTTCAGAGACTGTGGATTGACTACATTCAGAACAAAGGTGGAACAGTGTGAATATGTCTGTCTATATTGATCTCTTTCCAGGATATTCGGAGATTTGGCCTGTAGCAAAGGCTACAGCTAAAAGATACTGACTGAGGTGAGAGTACCTATCCCTGGGGTTTTTCTTCATCCGATATACATCTAACCGGAAGATAGGCCTAAGGCCTTATGAAGTACTCTTTGGGAATGCTCCTGGATTAGGTGTCTATTTCCCCAATAGTTCCAGATGCAGCATAGTAGTTTTCCAAAATGATGTTGTCTGTTGCACAATTTATTGTCTAATGTGTATTTCCAAGTTTTAGTTGTTTCCTAGAATCCAGACTGTATAGAAGCGATTCATTCTTCACAATCAGGAGATTGGATAGTGGTGAAACGAGAGACGGGTGGAAAGTCCTAGAGCTACGGTTTGAAGACCTACATCAAGTCCTGATAACCGCCGCCACTGCTGTCGAATTGCAAGGAGAAACTGATCGTATTGCAATCAAGTGCCAGGACTATAAGAGCCATAATGTTGTTTCATGCCTTATTGTTTGTTCCATATTGTACAAAGGGGAAATCACAGTCAAATCAAATTCCAACGGTGTTATATTCTCAAGATGAGTCAGGAACAACTAAGTTGACTTTTGCAGTATAGTGGACTGTAAGACAGATGACAGATAGGACACTTGGTTTTGGTCTGATAAGTACATCTGTGTGACGGGGACTGACCCAGTCTATGGTAATTGTGTTTAAATATGACCATACCAACTGTGGATATTGGAAATTAACAAGAATGGAGTACTAATCTGAAGTGTTGTGAATATATACCCGTGGAAACTACCTCTAGAGTCAGTAAAGGTGAAGGTTTGTCCCATAGAATGACTATCCTGAAGGGAACCCCACCAAACAGTTGTAAACATGATGAATGTAATCCTCTGTTCCTGTCCATTAGAAATCCTATACAACAGGATTTGGGGATATATGTGTTAGGAGCATCTGTAAGTGACCAAGATCCCCTAGGCAAATTTAGAATGTTGGTAAGGGAGAAATCTCAAAGTTCAGTTGCTTCTGTGGCTCCTACATCCTTACCTATAATTGGCATTAAATATTTGGCCAAATTTAAAATATAATGACAAACTGACCTTAGAGACAGGATTTATACAGGAAAGCCCTTTGGTGTTTTCCCTCCAGGATATTGTTCTTACATAATTCATGAACCAAAATGATCAAAACGCAGATATCTGGTGATTGTGTGGAGATTTGAAACTCCGACCCGGGATGCAGGTGGAATGAAGTGGCCAAAGTACCCTGATCAAGTCCTGATCGGGTACTGATGCCATTTGTTCTATTCTCACCTCCTGAGTAGGATCAAATCAGAAAACATTGTCCGGTCACGACTAAGGAGGTCACTGCCTACATCTTTTGACTCACGTTTATACATGGATGCCATAGGAGTCTGTAGAAGAGTTTCTGATGAATTTAAAGCAAAAAGTCAGATAGTTGCAGGATTTGAGTCATTAACTCCCATGATTAGTAAAAATAATAATAATAATTTTTTTGATTGGATTAACATATCTATTGTCATCAACAGAGATTTGGGAATAATATCTGTGATGCTGTTGAGGGATGGTGGAACAACTGAGCTCTTTTCCAGTGATGACTCTACAGAACCGACTGGTCCTTGACAGCAGAAAAAGGAGGGGTCTACAGGAACTGCTGCATCTACATTCCGGACAACACTGCCCCTGATGGAAGGATCACCAAGGATCTGAAGAAACTGATGGAAGGATCACCAAGGATCTGAAGAAACTGATGAACTTTATCAAATGAACTGATGGGAAAAATTCTGAAATTAATATCATGGCCAGAATAATGTTTTGGGAACTGGTTCAGCGACTACAATGTTATTAGAATTTGGTTTTAACAGGCTGTCATATAGTTCTACATTTTAGGAAAATTGTTTTTGAAAATGTATAATACATCCATGCCCACACTATGTATATGTGCTGTGCCCCTGTCAAAGACAAAGATTATTCCATCCTTAAGTAAATAAAACCTTGTCGATGGTTGCGGTGTAAATAGGACAAGGTGAAGGCAAACCCGAAAGGGAGTTGAGGGGACCTGGTGAAGCAATAAGGAAAGTCCAGCTCTTTGCTGTTTAGGGCGTTGGGAGAGTACCTCACTTTGCCTGTTCACCTCTGGTCTATTTCCCGCAAAAGGAGGGATTTGTGAGAGAAGGATTTATTATTTTATGAATATATAATGAGAATATTCTGTAGTACACATTTCTGTCCACTAGATGGCTGCAAACCATATGTATGAGAAGGTCAATGAGGGAGGGGGAAGAGGGGATTCTGAAACCACTCCTATCAGGTTAAGGAGCCAATAGCCTCTTCTTAAGGAACACCCCTTTTGTGATGTCATGTCTGCTATTTAAGTGAATGTACTGTGAATAAAAGGCTCTCTCGCCTGCTTTCTGCTACCATGGCTCAAAGAGGATGAGAAGATGCTTTCATGAAACCACCTAGTGTCTGGTCTCATTATAAAGCAGTATGCTGTACACATACTTATTCTTCTAATTGATTTGGCACCACACAAAGAAGAAGGAGAGTCGCATGAATTGCGACGACACCACTTTGAGGGTGGTAGCGTATGCCGATGACGTCACTGTTTTTGTGTCCTGATGTCGGAAGTCTCTGGGTCCGTGATTAACCGGGATAAGTGGGAGAGTCTCTGGCTGGGAGGGGGTGATCCATCTTTCGGTCTCCCAGACACCCTCCCAGAGCCCCAGTCATCAGCCAAAGTCCTAGGCGTTCAATTCGGCCATGGGGATTATCCCACCCAAAATTGGGACAGCAGGCTCAAGATCGCCACTCAGAAGGTTGACCAGTGAAAGGGTTGGTCTTTGACCCTCAGGGAAAGGGTGAACCTGATCAAGACTTACCGTCTCCCTTTGCTTATCTATTTGGCCAGTGTATGTGTCTTGCCAGAACCTCTCTGGACTCGGGTTTACAGTCTGTTCTTCCAACTGTTATGGGGGAATAGGCTGAACCTAGTCAAGAGAGAGGTGACAGGAGATTAGTGTGGTTGAGTATGGTCAACCCCGTGGTGTTCCTTGTGAACACCTTTGTTAAGATCAACCTGGCAAACCTCTGGAAAGAGAGGACTCCTCCGTGGGTAGTCTCTTGCAGGGGTTGGTTTCGGCCTTTCTTCCAGGAGTGGGAGACAGGAGGGCAAGTGAAGGATTTGCGTACACCTCACGGATATCTTCCGGCTTATGTCACCCCGATTCTGAAGGTGATCCGCCGGTGGGGTTTGGGAGTGAGGGAAATCAAGACCCAGTCAAGGAGATCCCTTGACGAGAGGGTCTTGTTGACCCACTTCCAGAAGCCCCTGGCCCTTAAGGATTGCCCAAGCCAGGATCTAGACAAGCGGTTACTTACAGATGTTAAATTCAGCAAGGATCCCCTTGATGTTTTGGGACTTGGCTTGGCGCTGCTTTCACAGGAAGCTGTATGTAAGGGACAACTTGAAGTACAGGAACTCTGATGAAAGGGGTTGTCCCGGGGAGGAGTGTGGCGACATACTGGAAAGTATGGAGCACTTCCTGCTGCAGTGTCCCTTTAATACAGAGGTATACAAACGGGTGGGTGCATCCATTGGCTGGCCTAGGCTAGCCAACCTCTCCTATGCGGATTGGGCTTATGGAGCATTCAAAGGTTTGGGAAGAAGGGACCCATGCACAGTTTTTATAGTTAGCATAGTGATCAGGTACTTCACATGGAATGCACAGTGTTTAGTTTCAACCCAGCAGAAAGTCCTCCCTGTGGAAGAGGTGTGTAGGAACATTCTAGGTTCATTCTCTTGAGTGCGAAAGGGTGGGTACAGATGGGGTCTCTTACCTCTGGAGAGGCTTCACCTTTGATGTGCCTTAGCCTCAGTAGCACTTTTCTGGTGCTGGGCTGAGGCTTTCACACTAGGTTTTTGTTTTGTTTTTAATATTGGTTTGTATAGATTGATATGGTTGTTATAAGTTATATATATTGTATGATAGGGTAAGTGGTGTGTAGTTAGGTTGGGTGGGATGAGGTGGGGAGGTTCATATTTTTGTGTGGGGAGGCCTGCATCCAGCCCTGGACTATGCGGACATAGGAGGACATGAGGCGGGGGGCTGGGTGTGGGTGGTGGAAGAAGGGCTGGCCTCATGGAGGGACAAGAGGCGGAGGTTGGCCCTGGGTGAAGGTGATGGGATAGATAGATTGGTAGGGTTAGTATAGGTTTGTGTTTTCTCATATATGTGTGTAATAAAAAAGAAATAAAAATTATTATAGTTATTTGATATTTCTTTTATGATTATTTTATGTTTATAATTTTTTTTTATTGTGACAAGTTGTCATTTATTTTCTGTTCTGAGCAATTTGTATAAATTTGTATATAGTCGGGGCTCAGCCTGATCGGATGTTTACGTTAGGCTAGGTTTCATTTTCTCCTTTTTTTAGTAGGTATGAATGAGATAGTATGCATGTAGCTGGGCCAGTAGGGTAAGTATATATACTTTATACCTTGTTTTGAAAAAATTTGGGCAAAGTTTTTGTATTTTTGTATAAAATTAAAAAAGAGTTCCTCAGTATCTGCTCTTATTCTGTATATATGGACACTGCACAGTAACACTTCTCCAGTCCTGTATACTGGGTGTGCTGCTCTGTATATTATTCTGTACATATAGACACAGTACAACGTCCCTGATTATTTATTGATATACAGTACAGACCAAAAGTTTGGCCACACCTTCTCATTCAAAGAGTTTTCTTTATTTTCATGACTATGAAGGCATCAAAACTATGAATTAACACATGTGGAATTATATACATAACAAACAAGTGTGAAACAACTGAAAATATGTCATATTCTAGGTTCTTCAAAGTAGCCACCTTTTGCTTTGATTACTGCTTTGCACACTCTTGGCATTCTCTTGATGAGCTTCAAGAAGTAATCACCTGAAATGGTCTTCCAATAGTCTTGAAGGAGTTCCCAGAGATGCTTAGCACTTGTTGGCCCTTTTGCCTTCACTCTGCGGTCCAGCTCACCCCAAACCATCTCGATTGGGTTCAGGTCCGGTGACTGTGGAGGCCAGGTCATCTGGCGCAGCACCCCATCACTCTCCTTCATGGTCAAATAGCCCTTACTTTTAAAGTTTTCCCAATTTTTCGGCTGACTGACTGACCTTCATTTCTTAAAGTAATGATGGCCACTCATTTTTCTTGACTTAGCTGCTCTTTTCTTGCCATAATACAAATTCTAACAGTCTATTCAGTAGGACTATCAGCTGTGTATCCACCTGACTTCTCCTCAACGCAACTGATGGTCCCAACCCCATTTATAAGGCAAGAAATCCCACTTATTAAACCTGACAGGGCACACCTGTGAAGTGAAAACCATTTCAGGGGACTACCTCTTGAAGCTCATCAAGAGAATGCCAAGAGTGTGCAAAGCAGTAATCAAAGCAAAAGGTGGCTACTTTGAAGAACCTAGAATATGACATATTTTCAGTTGTTTCACACTTGTTTGTTATGTATATAATTCCACATGTGTTAATTCATAGTTTTGATGCCTTCATAGTCATGAAAATAAAGAAAACTCTTTGAATGAGAAGGTGTGTCCAAACTTTTGGTCTGTACTGTATCAAAGTAACAAAATTATAGCTCACTCAATCGCGCATCGCAGAAATCGCCTATGCTAGTGCAGATGGGATCCGTACGCCTGGCTTTGACGCTCACCACATAAGGAAGACATAATGAAGGAAATCCATCTTGTAAAACATTAGCAGCTTTTATTGATGAACCATGGTTAAGCGCCGAGAGTGAGAAATACGGAGGTCTGCTGGACTCCACTTTTTTTTAGGGATCTTGTTCTTTATTGGATGGACTTCTTTAGTTATTTCTTGCTTATATTTATTGATGCCTCTAGTTCATTTTCATCATCTTGACCTGCAGATTTATGGTGTAGTCTGAAATAAAGTGCAGGATCGGGGAGGTCCTGATGGTCTCGGACATCAGGTGGTCAAGGATGTAACTCTGAAAATAAATAACAGCAGTAAATATGTGACCCCTCCAGAGTCTATTTAAGCACAGCCTGAGAAGGTAAGTTGGTTGTACCTGGAGGCAGTGGGAGAGGCAGCCATTGTTACGATGGGAGTACCCCACGGTGTTCAGAGCTTCCCGGGCAAAGTCATCGCTGGTCTTCACCAGAAAGTTGGTGCCCATGTTGGCGTTCATGTTGGTGGACACGTAGAGTGGCAGAACAGACTGAGGAGAAAGAGGGTAACCGTCACTGCATGTAGATTCTGGTTATTATACTGTATGTAAATAAGGGAGACTAAGTATACTTCTGATTGGCTAATATAAAAAATGCCAGTTTCCATAATTTGAGAGGACAGTGATGATGATCACAAAAATTCTGGGGTCAAATAAATCCGAAGTTGCGGAAGATCGCTACGGAAAAATTATGAAAAATGGAACCCACACCATTTTACAATGTAAATTAGCGGGAAGTATCAAATGACCCAGGGAAGGGGGGGGGGGAGCTTTCACTGGTTGGCTCAGAGGCTGACAGTCAAAAGGGGGGCCAGGATTTTGTCAGGTCCTTAAGTCTCTGGAACTGCGTCTGGCAGAAAGCAATTACAGACACAAGCCAGCAATCATAGGCCTCTTTCACACGGGCATCACGTTTTGGCTCAGGATGCGTCCCGGGTGCATTGCGGCAAACCCGCGCATATAGGTACGCAATTTCAGTCAGTTTTGACTGCGATTGCGTTCTGTTGTTCAGTTTTTATCGTGCGGGTGCAATGCTTTTGTATTATTTTCCCTTATAACATGGTTATAAGGGAAAATAATAGCATTCTTAATACAGAATACTTAGTAAAATAGGGCTGGAGGGGTTAAAAAAAAAATATAAAAAATTTAACTCACCTTAATCCACTTGTTCGCGTTGTCCGGCTTCTCTTCTTTCTTCTTTCTTCAGGACCTGGGTAAAGGACCTTTGATGACATCACTGTGCTCATCACATGGTCCATCACACGATCCATCACCATGGTGATGGAGCATGTGACGGACCATGTGATGTGCGCAGTGACGTCACCACAGGTCCTTTTCCTCAAAGAAGAAGACAGAAGAGATGCCGGCTGCACGAACAAGTGGATTAAGGTGATTTAAATTATTTTTTATTTTATTTTAACCCCCTATTTTACTTAGCATTCTGTATTAAGAATGCTATTATTTTCCCTTATAACTATGTTATAAGGGAAAATAATAATGATCGGGTCCCCATCCCGATCGTCTCCTAGCAAGCGTGTGTGAAAACCGCATCCGCACTTGCTTGCGGATGCTTGCGATTTTCACGCAGCCCCATTTACTTCTATGGGGCCTGCGTTGCGTGAAAAACGCAATGCACAGCCCCATAGAAATGAATGGGTCCGGATTCAGTGCGGGTGCAATGCGTTCACCTCACGCGCGGAAATCTCGCCCGTGTGAAAGAGGCCATAGGGTATTATAGGGACAGTTTAGGTACATTTTTAGTTAGGTAGATTGAATCAATAGATAGAAAATGCATGGTTTTATCAGACAGAGAAAGCATAGGGTCACTCGGCATTCTGTGTGGGAAGTGGACAGTATCATGTAATGCACTGCAATAACCACAATGCCGCAGTGTCTGCGTGACACATTTTTTGTTTCAGCAAAGAGGCCTTTAAAAAAGCTTCTAGGAGTTATAAGTGCTTTGTAGTCAATTTTCTCAAGCAGTCCCTGCACCACAGCATGCATTTCACTGGCTACACTGCGCAATTGCACCTTTGTCTTTATAAAAAAAACAACTGCAATTTTACTACTGTTTAAAGTGCTGCTGAGTTCAATGCATTGTACTACCGCCTTAATATACCAGCTCGACACATTGTTGTACTAATATACCAGTCAAATTCAAAGCATTACTGTTGCATTAATAAAGCAGTTCAACACATTATACTGTTTCTTTAATGTACCTGCTAAATTCAATGCTTTAGGCTTCGCGCACACGACCGTTGTGTGTTTTGCGGATATGCAAAACACCGATGGCGTCCGTTTGCGTTCCGAATGGCACGGACAGCCATTAATATAACTGCCTATTCTTTTCCGCAAAAAACGGACAAGGAATAGGACAGGTTATATTTTTTTTACGGACCACGGAACGGAGCAACGGATGCGGACAGCACACAGAGTTCTGTCCGCATCCTCTGTGGCCCCATTGAAGTGAATGGGTCCGCACCTGAGGCGCAAACACTGCGGCTCGGATGCGGATCAAAACAACGGTCGTGTGCAGGAGGCCTTATACTGTTTTTTCCCTTAACACTGTGTGTGTGTGTGTAAACAAAATCTGCCCCCAATAAGAGACAATTGGAGCACTTTACAATTGGAGCATTTTCGATTCTGGTAGAATAAAAATTTTTGAACAATTTGGCGAATCGGACTCAAATCTAATTTCAAGAAATGTCCTAATCTCTAATATGAACATAATACTGGTACCTGAACTGTAATGCCATCAGATCTGTACTCGTAGTAGAGGGAGCGGGAGAAAAAGTCCATGAAAGCCTAAAAAAAGAGGTGGTGATATTCTTGTTTTAAAATATTACGAATATTCAAAAAAACTAAGTTATAGCAATATAGAGAATATTCGGGAAAAAACGAATATAGAGCAAATTTAGCTAATATAGTGCTATGATCTTCTTTGTCTAATAGTTGTAAGTTGAAAAATTCACAATAAAAATTAGCATTACAAAAAAATTCGCATTACGAAAATTCGCAAACACTACTCCTAAAGTCAAATATACTGCAGCCTTCATATTGGCCCACAAGCTAGAAGCAGGGAGGGATCATGTGTACTGATAAAAAAAAAAATCGAATATTCGAAATTACGAATATATATCACTATATTCGAAATAAAAGTACCTATATTCGCGATAAAAATTCGAAATTCGAATATACAGACCAGAAGACATACTTTACTGATTTCACATATGACAGCTGAGTGAGAGAGGTGGAGCATGCACACATAATGAAGGCCTTCCCAGAAGGATGGGCCAAGAATGGAAGGGAAACCCCCTCAACCCCACCCTCTGCAGAATTGGGATCAAATTGAGGGGTTTTAGACATCGATAACTTTTTTATTTTTTGTTCACGTAGCCGCGGGACAAGCTTTACTTTTTAATGGCACCATTTATTATTGCATACGATGTAGTGGGAAGCGGAAAAAAAATTCCAAATGAGGTGGAATTGGACAAAAAATGCAATTCCCCCCACAGTTTTACGGGTTTTGTTTTTACGGCGTTCACTATGCAGTAAAATTAACTTGTTCTCTTCATTGTCCAGGTGAGTACGATTACGGTGTATTTTTTCTTTCGTTTTAATCCAGAAAAAAAAATGGGGGGGAAAAAACTTTTTTTGTAGTCATGTCTACTGAGATGTGTGAGGGCGGGATGATATGTAGTTTTTGGGGTACCATTTTGAGGTGTGTTTGACTTTTTGATCACTTTTTATTAAATTTTTTCCATTACATATACACCATATGGCATATTGTTTTATATTTTGATAGTATGGGGTTTTCGCATGTGGTGATGCCCATTACATTTTTATTTTATTTTTTTGAGGGGGGGAGGGGGAGAATTATTATTTTTTATTAAAAAAAATTCACTTTTTTTTTTTCACTTTTTTTGTGGACTCCAACTTGCTGCCACCTGCTGGCCTTAACTATAATATACAATTAATGAGCCTGCAAGCCTAATACAGGCTCAGGCTCATTACAGGCATAGAACACTTTCCCCAATCTCCGCCGGGGGAAAGCGTTCCTGCACTGGAAGTGGTTTTAGCCCTCTCAGACGCCGTGTGCACATTTGACAATGACAATGTCCGCTGTCTGCATTAACGATGATCGGAGACATTAGATGCGGGTGTTTGCTGTATGAAACAGCAGGCACCCAGGCATTCCGTTCTGGAATAAGTGCCGTCTTTAAAGACCCGACATCAGCTGTACATATACAACGGATGTTGTGAAAGGGTTAATCATCTTACTTTCTGTAACCGTCAATTTTTTGGTTTAGCACTGTGCTTTTGTTGTACATTATATCTTTAAATTTAATAAGTAATTCCTAGTTGCGCTAACGTGCCCGCCTTTTCGAAGTGCCATGTTGCTCTTTACCATTGTTTTGCCCAATGCCCACATTTGAGTACTGCAGCAGGGTATGGGAGCCAATGGCTCCTGTACCCACTGTTCACTCTCATAGGCCTCTATGATAATGCAGAGCGGCACAGGTGGTTGTGATGTGATGACATCATCGCAACTGCCTACAGCCAGGACTCAGGCCGCAGGCCAGAAGAACAGTAAGAGTGAGCAAAGTATATTATTTTTTCAATTCTATTACTACTGCTGGGGGCATTATAAATATGACTTCAACCCCATCCAACTAAATGAACTAGAATAGAGATTGCGAGTCAGGCCCTCTCCTCCAACATCCGTGTCTGACCTCACAAATGCTCTTCTGGAGGAATGGGCAAAATTCCCATAAAATGTCTTCCCAGAAGAACAATAGGGGAACAACTCCAATGTCCTAATCTCCTAATGTCTATGGATCTAGAAAGCTCCTGGAAATGTAATTTAGAGGTGTCCCAAAATTTTCTCCATATAATGTATGTTAGTTAGTAACATTCATGAAAGCCATACTGCTTCTGAAGATGTTTTATAGGAGATTCTATAGGTACCTTAGTAGCACTATACATCACTGCATTTGGATAAGGACGGGCGCCAGCATCGGAGGAAACGTTTATGATTAAACCTTTTTTCCTAAGAAGAAAGAGAGGTCAATGCCAGTCAGCGTCCTATCAGCTCACAATTATGTACACACATCCTCCCAGGCTTGGTAGCTGGTATGTGGGGACACTGATGTCAGAAGGATCCCTTGGCCTGTAGCTCTAAGTGATGACAACTAAGCCTAGAGGTAAGATATTAATGAAGGGTTTTCCTGTTTTCCAGGCTCAGGGCAGGGAGCAAGAAATGTGCACCATAATTTTTTCTGCTAGACTTAAATACTTATTGTTTCTGTCCTCATAATTAATAAACAATGGACGCATCAGAGTACAAGGCATGGATTTTTTTTTAAAGAAATAATGGCAGCTAGGTATCTTTTATAGAGTGTACACCATCAGTTCCCTAAAGGCAATGGAATCCACTAGCTGGTATGGCAGCGGCTGCACCACCTGGAGTTCATTTTGCTTACAAGCAGATTATTTGGCTTATATTGTTGTTTCCTGACCACACGTTATGTGATAGATGACTAGTGATGGAGCACGGGACAAGGAAAAGCAGGAGTCTGAGCGTGAGAATCAGTAACTAATAATGACGACAACAACACTGTACAACTTATGGATGTGGCCTGGCTACTAGAATGATGATGGGGAGAAGGAGGACAGTTTTGTTTATATTGTTGGCCAGTTGAAAAGGTAATGCTGTCTCATATGTTTAAGGTGAGCTGTAGCTCCTACAGTTACGCTTGAATGCCCACAGTTTAGTTTTATCCAGCAGGTACTTTGTCTGAGTTGGACAAAGTAGAGCATAAAGACGGTGATAGTTTGGTATGCAGGCAGGCTGGAGAAAACTGATTGTCTTGAAAGACACCAATTTTCAATGTTTAGAGTCCATTACAATTACAGCAGGCAATGTGGAGAAAAATAACCATATGGGAGATACCCATACAGAACCACCATCATCACATCATTTCTGCCACCACAATGCACACCACCTGTGCTTGCCCTAGGTCTGACACAGCTTTTGAGCTGGCACAAACAATAGTCCAATGCTACGATACATGGCAAGTGTGATGCACACCAATATGTCAGGTCAGGTACACTACTCTGTGCTAAGTAGGATTTTTATAATAAAATTCTATTTTTTTTTATTCTTCAGTTGGACCAAAGCGCTGGAAAATACAATTATTGTACACTTATTAACTGTAGAAGTTTTGCAACAGGTTTTTTGGGGAAAATGTGCAGTTGCACAGTGTCCAGTGCTACTATGATGCTTAACATGTCATCAGCCAGTAGATTTAGGCTTTTTTTCAATATTAATTGGGCTGCTAGCTCATGTGAACAGCTCCAGCCCTGTAACAGACACGGTAAACTAACTCATCCTATTCCAAGTCATTTAGTCTACGTACCTAAATATATCTTCCCAATCACATCCTATCACATCAGTGGTGGAGCTCAGAATGGCATCTCTGCTTGGGAACTTACATACGTAGCGCTTAATGCACAAATCAATGTTGCCCCTCCTGATTGGCTATGAGACTGGCTGCACGGCATTATGGACTAGTCTGCTTGGCAGGGCTCCTCCATCTTCATATTCCCTCCCCTACTTTAATATGTTATATGTAAAATGGCCTGAATCAAATTCAAACACATTTTTGGGGAAATTCTAAAAGTAGTTGATTAATTTAGAATCGATTTGCTCATCTCTAGTTACATAGCAGCAAATGCATCATGTTACAACCCTCTCACCCCTCCATACCTCTGCACCATTCTAGGTAACAGAATCTTGGTCATCTGAAAAACACAACAAACGTGAACGTGATGGAATATAACAGCAAAACTGAAATTTACACTTGCGCTATTTAAGGATACTTACCTGCACCATGGATAGAACATTGCAGTTCATGATGTCGTTTATCCACTGAAAATCAAGCAAATGAAAAATGTCATTAAAATTTAGTTATATATTATATTGTAATATGACAGATATTTATTGTGTTATTATTATCATATACAGTGGCATGCAAAAGTTTGGGCACCCCCGGTCAAAATTACTGTTCTCTTTATATTTTAAGCGAAAACTATTTTCTATTTTTATCTTTTACATTTTCAAAATAGCAAAAATGAAAAGTTCCCAAAAGTCAAACTTTGGGCCCCCTGCATGGTTAGTACTGAGTAGCACCCCCTCTGGCAAGTAAAAGCTTCTTTTTTTTTTAGCAACCAAGAGTCTTTCAGTTCTTGTTTGAGGGATTTTCATCCATTCTTCTTTGTAAAAGTCTTCCAGTTCTGTGAGATTCCTGGGCCGTCTTGCATGCACTGCTCCTTTGAGGTCTATCCACAGATTTCCAATGATGTTCAGATCAGGAGACACTGAGGGCCATAGAAAAACCTTCAGCTTGCACCTTTTGAGGTTGTCTATTGTGAATTTTGAGGTGTGTTTAGGATCTGTAGAAGCCATCCTTTTTTCAGCTTCAGCTTTTTTACAGTTGGTGTTATGTTTGCTTCTAGAATTTGCTGGAATTTCATTGAATTCATTGTTCCCTGTGCCATTGGCTGCAACACAACCCCAAAGCATGATTGATCCACCCCAATGCTTAATGGTTGGAGGGGTGTTTTTTTCATGAAATTCTGTGCCTTTTTTTTCTAAACATACCTTTGCTCATTGTGGCCATAGAGTTCTATTTTAACATCATCGGTCCACAGGACTTGTTTCCAAAATGCATCAGGCTTGTTTAGAGGTGTTTTTGAAAACTTCTGACGCTGAATTTTGTGGTGAGGATGCAGGAGAGGTTTTCTACTGATGACTCTTCCATGAAGGCCATATTTGTGCAGGTGTCGATGTACAGTAGAACAATGTACCACAACTCCAGAGTCTGCTAAATCTTCCTGAAGGTCTTTTGCAGTCAAGCGGAGGTTCTGATTCGCCTTTCTAGCAATCCTATAAGCAACTGTCTCTGAAATTGCTATCTTCTTAAAGTATTCTCCTGCTTTGTGGGCCTCAAACATTTTCATTTTCAGATTGTCAGGTGGCTGCTTAAAAAGAACCTATGGCTGCTATTTTTGGGACAAGGTTAGAGGCGTCTGGATATTTATAAAGCTTTGAAATTAGCATCACCTGGCCTTTCCTAATGACGACTGTGAACCATCCTTAACCCTAACAGGTTATCTATCGTCTGAGACCTCGGTCAAAGTTATCTGAGCGCTTAAGTCTCCTTGGGTTTCCATACTTTTGCAAGGTACTCCTTTCCTTTTTTTCAGGCAAAAATTGCACAAAACCAAAATAATCTGTTTCATCTTTAAATAAGTTTCATCTTTAGCTTCATGCCTTTTGGAGATAATTTCAGCTTAAACTTGCTTAACTGTTACAGGTACAGTCATTTTGATGAGAGGTGCCCAGTGATTTTGCCTTTATTAAAATCTGCTAACCTTCCTCTTGGGTCATCCATGAAGGTGTGATAGTTACACTTATGGGATTTTTTTGTATTGATGACCTATACTCAGCATAGCCTATCAATGGCTGACTCGTGGGGTCTAGCACACTGCGCCACAATCAGCTGTTTTGCGGTCTCTTTGGTGTTGGAAGTACATGGCTCCATCCAAAATATAGCGGATGGAGATGGATACTGCAGTGCCTCTGCAACAGAACTGAACGACCGCAGCGCTGCAGAAGACATCTCCGTCCACTAAAAGTTGCCCAAAGTTTCCATGTCGACTTCCCACCTCTCAGATACTCCACAACAGCTGATTGGCAGGGTGTCAGACCCTTTCTGATCAGATTTGATGGCCCATCCTGAAGATATGGCATCAGTAGTAAAATCCTGGACAACCCCTTTAAAGCGACCGTCTAGTTCAGGATTTAAAAAAAAATCACATTAACTGAATGTAAAGACTCATTGGCTGATGCAATCAGACTACACGACACTCCTGACTCAGAGGGGGCATGGCTTCTTCATGCTGAGTAGGGCATGATAGTTATATTGTTTTTCCATTATCAGCTCTTGGAATCACACACAGCAGTGAATTACTAGCCCTTTTAGTAGTCAATTAACTCCTATCAGTGATCCGCTGGGTCACTACACTTGTTCAGCCTTGCTCTTGTATTGGTCAGCACTGTTCATGTGAGTAGTGCTGGCCAATCCCAGGGCAGCAGGAAGTGTCTTGGGCTACTAAATGCACATTAAGCATCAGATAGTTTAAGCAGAAAAGGAGCATGAGAATTGATGTGTCTACAGCTAAAAAGATGTAAAGAAGGTCACCGGGTAAGTTTTTAGGGTTTAGTTTTTATAGTGTACACTATGCCTTAATAATAATATTTGAACTTTATTCTGGAGGTCAGTACGACTATGGAGGTACCAAACTTTGGTTTCTGTTATGTTTTACTAATTAAAAAAAAATGAATATGCTTTTTTTAAAATTGCTTTGTGTAGTCATATTCTGACACCCGTAACGTTGTCATTTTTCTGCAGGCGGTGTTGTCTGAGGACCCATCAAAGGGGGGGGGGGGGGGGGGGCAGGTGACCAAAAAGAGAAATATTTGCTTTGGGATTTTTTTCTTTCAGCGTTCAGTGATAGATTGGGTTCTTGCGGACGCGATCATACCACCAATTATGCTTTTTTTTTCATATATGAGAAATTGGAAAAGGGAGTTATTCGACTTTTTAATGGTTTTGTTTTTTTGTAGTATTTTTAAAAACCTTATTGAACACTTTTTCTTAAATCCACTTAGGGAACTTGGCCATCAATCTTGTGATCTCTTGTACTATAAACTGTAATAATCCTTTATTAGAGTGTATAGTCATTCTGACGGGCAGAAAGTATTAGTGGCTGAGACATGGCAGAAGGCACCGTGCTTGGCACCCTGCGACTATGTTTGTCGGGTGCCAATCAGAAGACCAGAGCAGATCAGAGCTCTCTCCCTCTTTTTAACCATTTAGACAATGTGGTTCTGAAGGGTTAAACTGGCAGGAGCATGATTATCTCTGATCCTTGCAGTCAGAACCCAGTTCCTGCTGTATAAGGGGCTTGCAGAAATTCATGTGCTTGCTTCCCCATTAAAATGAATGGAACTGATTTTCAGTCAAGAAACAAAACAAAATCCCCAACGCGTAAAGGCACCCTTATACAGCTAGCACCCACAAATGATGGCTCGGACCCAGTGACATCACTGTGACTTACTATCATGGCACCAAACGTCAAGTACCGGTGCTCTGTGACATAATAGTACCTAACTTGCACCATGGATAGTACACTTCTGTTCATGATATTGATTATTCACTGTAAATCAAGCAAATGGAAATATAATTCATGTATAGAAGTGATGACATCACTGATTTTGTCTTTAACCCTTTCCCTGCAAAGGAGGTATATCATACATGCTTATAGGTTTTCAGTTCAATAGCCAAGGACTTAGCCCATACTGTACATCCATGCTGCTTATGGCTGGATCTTAGGCTCTGTAATAGCTAGAGATGCCAGCCAGGTCTTATTTTAAAAGTGACAATCTCATCTGTAAAATACGACCAATATATCTAGAGGTAGAGCCCTTAGAATGGGTTTCTGTGAAAAGCTGCATACGCCTGCAGCTTTGATTCCTGACCTTCAATCATCTGAGATGTCAGCCAGTATGGAAGAAGAGGGGAGGCCAGTGGGTGAAGTGCTGACAGGATGCACAGGGAGAAAGTGTAACTGTATGGATACCTGCATACACATCGGATTACACACATTTTTTTCTGTGTGGATTTTGTGGGGAAAAACTGCAACATAATTCAGCATTGGCAAAGTCAATGAGATCTGACAAATCTCATGTACACTTTGCATTGTTTTCTGTGAATAAATTTACCTGATTTTGAAATCTGGATCATGTCAACTGTTTTTGCATTTTTTTTTCGTGCAGATTTCACCTTTTGCAATGCAAAGGGTGAGATCTGGAAAAACTGCATAAAAATACACAACAAAATCTGCTAATAACACATGCGGTGTTTGGTGTCGAAACATAGAGTAGTTCACATGAAAATCTGTGCGGATATTCAGTTTCTAAACTGTCATCCGTGTGCTTATCCTTATTGTCCCCAGGAGAAAGATAACATGGATTTGTGGTCTTGTTATCCATTCCCCTTTCCCCTGTTAATCAGAAAAAATATTTGCTCTCTGATCGTCATATACAGTCCTGATCAAAAGTTTAAGACCACTTGAAAAATGGCAAAAAATCATATTTAGCATGGCTGGATCTTAACAAGGTTCCAAGTAGAGCTTCAACATGCAACAAGAAGAAATGGGAGTGAGACAAAACATTTTTGGAGCATTCAATTTAATGAAAACAACGAATAAACTGAAACAGGCTGTTTTTCAGCTGATCAAAAGTTTAGGACCACACCTCCAAAAAAACCACTAAACCCCCCCAAAACAGAAATCCAACTTCCAAACATGAACTCAGTAATGAGTAGCTCCGCCGTTATTGTTTCGGCATGCTTGATGCAACCGTTTCCATGAGGTGAGTGAGAACATTTCTCCAAGTGGTGAAGACGGCCGCACGAAGGCCATCTACTGTCTGGAACTGTAGTCCATTTTTGTAAACTTCCCTTGCCATCCATCCCCAAAGGTTCTCAATTGGATTTAGATCAGGCAGGATGGGCCAAAAGAGTGATGTTATTCTCCTGGAAGAAGTCCCTTGTCCTGTGGGCATTGTGTAATGTAGCATTGTCCTGTTGAAAAACCCAGTTGTTACCACACAGACGAGGGCCCACCAGTCATGAGAAATGCTCTCTGCAACATCTCGACATAGCCAGCGGCCGTTTGATGCCCCTGCACTTCCTGAAGCTCCATTGTTCCACTGAAGGAAAAAGCACCCCAGACCATTATGGCGCCCCCTCCACTGTGGCGCATAGAAAACATCTCCGGTGGGATCTGCTTGTCATTCCAGTAACATTGGAAACCATCAGGACCATCAAGGTTACATTTTTTCTCATCAGAGAATAAAACTTTCTTCCACCTTTGAATGTCCCATGTTTGGTGCTCTCTTGCAAAGTCCAAACGCGCAGTTCTGTGGCGTTCAAGGAGACGAGGTCTTTGAAGACGTTTTTTCTTTTTGAAGCCCTTCGGTCTCAGATGCCGTCTGATGGTTATGGTGCTGCAGTTAGCACCAGTAAGGGCCTTAATTTGGGTCGAGGATCGTCCAGTGTCTTGACGGACAGCCAATTGGATCCTCCTGCTCATTGCTGATGAAATTTTTTTGGGTCTTTCACTTGACTTTTTTGTTCCATAACCCTCAGGATCATTTAAGAAATTCCAAATGACTGTCTTACTGCGTCCCACCTCAGCAGCGATGGAGCGCTGTGAGAGACCCTGCTTATGCAGTTCAACAACTTGACCACGTTCAGAAATGGAGAGTTTTTTTGCCTTTGCCATCACAACGTGTGACTACCTAACAGGAAATGACAATGAATCCACATCTTTGCACAGATTTGGCCTTTTAAAGACATGTGGTCCTAAAATTTGGATCAGCTGAAAAACTCCCTCCCATTTTTTTTTGTTGAATGTTGAAGCTCTACTTGGAACCTAGTTAAGATCCAGCCATGATACATAGGATTTTTTGCCATTTTTCAAGTGGTCTTAAACTTTTGATCAGGACTGTATATATGGAGGTCCTTTTTTCCAGAATAAGAGTTTGAAGATGAGCATAATCTCTCCTCTGTGCCTAATTAGAGCAGTTATTAACACCATGACCCAGATGTTTACCAGCGGCCGGAACGCAGTTGCACTAAACACATCAATGAAAATGATACTTTACACTGTCCCTATCCTGTTTATACCCAATCTATAGAGTAAAATATGCAAACTGCCTCTCTAGCGATACCCATTACACACTGCAGTAACAGTAATAACGATAATCACTAGAGAGAAATATCTAATATATGTCTGACAGGTAGAAAAGATTTTCGTGTGAAAGAGGCCTAAAGGACTAGATCTTTTTTGGGAATCCTTAATGTCTTCCTCAACCATATTATTCCCTGTTTCACTGTGTCTACCTTCTGTGCAATCTGCTAGTACTGTATGCAGTGACCTCTCTGGGAGAGGTGTACTTATTTATTTTAGACTGTATATATACATTATAGAGGTAATCATCTATTATGGAGCTCACCTTGTTTATATTAGGGACCTCAAGAAATCTGCATCCTTCAGAGGAGAAAATCATCCCAACATTATTCACTGTAACAGGAGAAAACACTGGTGAAGCTCTATTCTCTATGATGTCCAGCTCTGCGGTCACAGTTTCCATCAATTGTTCCAGAATGTCCTTATGGTATGAATAGCGCATTGTGTAGAAAAGTTCTTGCTGACAAAAATTCACAAAGGAACCCATTATTGACATGATACTGTGAATAGATAAATGTAGAACCCTGGAACTTGTTGTTCCCCACCACCCATGTCTGCCTTTCTCTGCTACTTACTGGCGAGCTTCATCCCTGCAGTGCCTTAGGGCACACATGCTCCCTCTGCTTTTTCTTGACTATGGTTTTCCTGATCCCTTGGTGCTCTACACCAGTTTTTCTTAACCTCTGTGGATCACTGAACAGAGACTACTCCAAGAGGTAGCATCCCGGTGGTTCCTCTGCAGCAAAGTCCAGACCTGTGTATAGGGGTTACATGAGTAACCCAAAATCAGATCTGTTCAATGGTACACTGGATCACATCCACTTCTGTTATAAATCCTCAGATAAGAAAACGTAATGGGAGTAGTTTTATTGTCTATGGGTATGGTATATTGGATTTCATCCATTCCAATCTTTGTTCCTGTAGTGAATACACCCAGGAGCAGACACCAAACTACAACATAATCTAGAAGTCATAAAGTAGCTCAGTACAATTAAAGACCTGCTGTCTCTCCAGACTTAGGTAAGAGCAATGTTCATGACTCCATGATAAGAAGGAGAATGGACAAACACATCAGTACATGTCATGTACAGCAAAATAAATTTCCCAACAATTTCTGACTACTTTGGGATAATGTTCTGTGGATGAAGTAGTGGGTCTTGTTAGAAATCTGTGGCCTTATGTCTGGTGTAAGAACATTGGTAGAGACACTGCATTTTTTTGCCCAGTTTTACCTAAAATTCCGATATCCAGGTCCTTCAAAGCCTTCTCCACCTTTAGATAAATTTCAGGCCCTCCGGTGAAGTCCAACTGGATGATTTTTGTTTTTCGTCGGCTTTCTTTTTCTATGGATATTATACATATAAAGATTAGGTCTTGATTCTCAATATTTGACGTCTTCACTAAACATCCATATTGTACCTACTGCACTTGTTGACTAAGCATCATGGGTAAGACCTTCTTACCCCTCACCTATCTCATCTGCAACCTTTTGTAGCTTCTCCACATTCCGACTGATGAGGACGACATCAAGGCCTCTCCTGGCCAACTGCAGGGAAGAGATAGAAGTATGAGACCAATATAAGAGATAGATAATTAGACTGATAGACCACGGACTACTTACCTCCTTTGCGTATGCCTTCCCAATTCCATCTGACGCTCCAGTTACCACTGTGGGAGAAGTAAACAGACCATATTTATATGGAATATACTTTGTTTCAGTTACTTATTTTCATAATCATTGCTTAACATCAGTGAATGGAAACATACATCGATTTAGTCCTTATTACTCACTTGACTATGAACACCTAAATACTGCCATAGTTGGAAGGTTTTATCATCCAGATTATGGGTGTCAAATGACTAGTGGTTTATGGGTGTATAGGGTGTCTCTTGCTCTGAGTTGACCTTTGTTTCATACTATTGTAAATGTGCCCAAACTTTCTCTGGAAGCATCTAGAGAAACTCTACCACCGTCTTAGTGATAATGGTAAATTATGTTAAAAAAGTTACCTAGTCAGCCAAGACATATGAGATAGGGTGGGTGTTACACGAGTTTAACAAGGGGGATCACAAGTATTATTCATTTCCAGGACTGTGTTGACTTTCACCTATTATAATAAGGCACTAAGGATAATAAGACAGAAGAGGACATAATGGAAATCGTCTCTAACTAGAACTGATGCTGAGGACATAATAGGGATCATAATGGGGATCTCTGACTGATAAGAGGGGGTGATATGTTTTTGGTCTTGTATGATGTGGAATGATATTTGTGAAGTTTGTCTTTGGACACAATTCTTGTCACTTATGTGAAACTGCTATGGAGGAAACATGAGTCTCATCATACACACAACTGTTTTTGGAAAAGAGAATCAATGTATGCTTTCATGGATTACAATGGGGTGAAGTCTTAATAGGGATGCGATATATTGACAATATCCTGTTTATATAGCATGGGCTCGGTAAAATTTGGATATCCTAATTTTTCACAATTAAAGCAAGAGTGATGCATTATTCTTACATTGGGTGTCATCAATGCATCTGTCCCTCAACAATTGCCCTGTAGGGTTAGAGCAAATAGTACAGGGAGGATGGAGGGACCATGCAATGATGCATTCACGGATGTTGTTTTGTGAGTGCAGTATTGCATGCTCCCTCTTTCCATGCTCCCCATACTATTTGCTCTAACCCTACAGAAAATATTGAAAGGCCAGGAGGATTTGTAACACCCACTTTCAGGGAAAAGAATATTGATTCAAGGCTTGCAATCATAGAAACATAGAATGTGTCGGCAGATAAGAACCATTTGGCCCATCTAGTCTGCCCAATATATCTGAATCCTATGGATAGCCCCTGGCCCTATCTTATATGAAGGATGGCCTTATGCCTATCCCATGCATGCTGAAACTCCTTCACTGTATTTGCAGCTACCACTTCTGCAGGAAGGCTATTCCCTGCATCCACTACTCTCTCAGTAAAGTAATACTTTCTGATATTACTTTTAAACCTTTGCCCCTCTAATTTAAAACTATGTCCTCTTGTGGTAGTTTTTCTTCTTTTAAATATTCTCTCCTCTTTTACCTTGTTGATTCCCTTTATGTATTTAGCAGTTTCTATCATATACCCTCTGTCTGGTCTTTCTTCCAAGCTATACATGTTAAGGTCCTTTAATCTTTCCTGGTAAGTTTTATCCTGCAATCCATGTACCAGTTTAGTAGCTCTTTTCTGAACTCTCTCCAAAGTATCAATATCCTTCTGGAGATATGGTCTCCAGTACTGAGCACAATACTCCACATGAGGTCTCACTAGTGCTCTGTAGAGCGGCATGAGCGCCTCCCTCTTTCTACTGGTAATGCCTCTCCCTATACACCCAAGCATTCTGCTAGCATTTCCTGCTGCTCTATGACATTGTCTGCCTACCTTTAAGTCTTCTGAAATAATGACCCCTAAATCCCTTTCCTCAGATACTGAGGTTAGGACTGTATCACTGATTTTATATTCTGCTCTTGGGTTTTTACGCCCCAGGTGCATTATCTTGCACTTATCAACATTAAATTTTAGTTGCCAGATTTTTGACCATTCCATTTCCTAAGTCCTTTTCCATTTGGTTTATCCCTCCAGGAACATCAACCCTGTTACAAATCTTTGTGTCATCAGCAAAAAGACACACCTTACCATCGAGGCCTTCTGCAATTTCGCTGATAAAGATATTAAACAATATGGGTCCCAGAACAGATCCCTGAGGTACCCCACTGGTAACAAGACCATGGTCTGAATATACCCCATTGACTACAACCCTCTGTTGCCTGTCCCTCAGCCACTGCCTAATCCATTCAACAATATAGGAGTCCAAGCCCAAAGACTGCACTTTATTGATAAGCTTTCTATGTGGGACAGTATCAAAAGCCTTACTAAAGTCTAGATAAGCGATGTCTACTGCACCTTCTCCATCTATTATTTTAGTCACCCAATCAAAAAAATCAATAAGTTTAGTTTGACATGATCTCCCTGAAGTAAACCCATGCTGTTTTTCATCTTTCAATACATGGGATTTTAGATGTTCCACAATCCTCTCCTTAAGTATGGTTTCCATTAATTTCCCCACTATTGATGTCAGGCTTACTGGCCTATAGTTGCCCGATTCCTCCCTACTACCTTATTTGTGAATGGGCACAACATTTGCTAATTTCCAATCTTCTGGGACGACTCCTGTTGCCAGTGATTGGTTAAATAAATCTGTTAATGGTTTTGCTAGTTCACCGCTGAGCTCTTTTAATAGCTTTGGGTGTATCCCATCAGGCCCCTGTGACTTATTTGTATTAATTTTAGACAGCTGACTTAGAACCTCTTCCTCTGTAAAGACACATGCATCAAAAGATTCATTAGTCTTCTTTCCTAACTGAGGTCCTTCTCCTTCATTTTCCTTTGTAAAAACTGAACAGAAATATTCATTGAGGCAGTCAGCTAGTTCTTTATCTTCTTCCATATACCTTCCTTCTTTTGTTTTTAATTTGGTAATTCCTTGTATTAGTTTCCTTTTTTCATTTATGTATCTGAAGAATGCCTTCTCGCCTTTTTTCCCTGACTGAGCTAATTTCTCTTCTGCCTGTGCTTTAGAAGCTCTTATAACTTGTTTGGCCTCTCTCTGCCTAATCTTATAAATTTGTCTGTCATCCTCGTTTTTTTTTTTTTATAATTCCTAAATGCTATCTTTTTGTTTTTAATGATTTTGGCCACTTCTGCTGAGTACCACAGTGGTCTCTTCCTTTTTTTGCTTTTACTGACAAGCCTAATGCAATTTTCTGTTGCCTTCAATAGTGCCACTTTTAAGTAGTCCCATTTCTCCTGGACTCCAATGAAACTGTTCCAGTCTGATAGGGACTTGTATACCACTAATCTAATTTTAGAAAAGTCAGTTTTTCTAAAATCTAAAACTTTTGTTTTTGTGTGGTGTGACTCAGTCACTGTACTTATAGTAAACCACACTGACTGGTGATCACTAGATCCCAAGCTTTCCCCTACAGTAATATCAGATACCAAATTCACATTTGTGAATACTAAATCTAAAATGGCTTCCTTCCGGGTTGGCTCCTCCACTACTTGCTGTAGAGATAATCCCAGTAGGGAATTTAGAATATCTGTACTCCTGGCAGAACTAGCTATTTTGGTTTTCCAGTTTACATCTGGAAGATTGAAGTCTCCTATAATGATAACTTCCCCCTTCAATGTCATTTTAGCTATTTCCTCAACTAGTAGATCATCTAATTCTTTGACTTGGCTAGGTGGTCTATATATCACCCCTACACGAGTTACCTTATGATTATCAAGCTGCACGGTAACCCAAACTGACTCTAAATTGTTCTCGCTAACTTGTATCAAATTAGATTTTATGTTATCTTTCACATACAGGGCCACCCCTCCCCCCTTCTTGCCTTCTCTGTCTTTCCTGTATAGAGAGAACCCTGGTATTGATATATCCCAGTCATTACTCCCCTTGAACCACGTCTCAGTAACAGCCACTACATCTATATTCTCAGATGCCATTATAGCCTCAAGTTCATTGATCTTATTCCCTAGACTGCGAGCATTTGTAGACAAGACTCTCTGAGCTTGTCATTTCTTAACCTTTGTGCTACTGGCCTCTTCTGGCATTGTTCCGGGGGGCAGTTGGACTGCTGGATTATCACTCTTTTGCCCCCCTTTCCTAGTTTAAATGCTTCTTAGCAAATACCTGGAACTGTTCACCGAGGACATTCGTTCCTTTGAGAGAAAGATGCAAACCATCTTTATTGTACAGTTCTTTTCCATTCCAACAAGAGCTAACATGAGACACAAAGCCAAACCCTTGGTTCAGACACCATTCACCAAGCCATTCATTGAATTCCTTAATGCGCATCTTCCTGTCATGCTGAAGGTTATGCACAGGCAAAACTTTTAAAATGTTTATGTGCGAGCAAAATCCAGCAAGCGGACTTTATTCTGTGACCCTAAAGGTATGTAAACCTTGCGATAACATCACTTAAATGGTTACTGATTGTCATTCCAATGGGAAAAAAAATGATATCATCTTATAAAAACTTTAAGCTAATTTTACAAATGGGCCCTAATTTGATGAATTCCATCTCTTATGAACCTTTGCTGTGAAGTAAAACCATTGGGGATTTACTAGTTAGAAGCCATGATGTTTCTTCATCAGCCAAATTTCTGTTGACCTCAAAAATGGAGATCACATCCCTGTGGTCACTGCTGTACATGTGACAATGTTGTACGTAGTACCACCTTCTCTACTGTCTCTGCAGACATAATGGGGGCTCTCTGTCTAATATGGTTAATGGAGAAGTCATGGGAGGGACATAATAGAGACTCTCTGAACACCATTGTTAATGGGGTGTGACAACTCGGTGTCACTTAGCTCTCCAGGATCGCCGTCTTCTCATCTTAGACGGTTTGCACACCTCAAGAAGCCACTTGAACACTACAGATTTGGGTGAAAACTGTCCGCGACCAGCTTTATTGTCCAAACAGCAGACCAAACATAAATCATAAACACAAATTCTAGGCCGTCTGGCCACTGACTACACAGTAGTTCTCCCTCTCTATCGGGATCTGGATCTACCACCCTGTGTAGAATAAGCACTGTGTTGTGTTTTGGGGAGCTGGGTGGTAGATCCAGATCCCGATAGAGAGGGAGAAATACTGTATAGTCAGTGGCCAGACGGCCTAGAATTTGTGTTTATGATTTATGTTTGGTCTGCTCTTAAAGTGACAATAAAGCTGGTCGTAGCCAGTTTGCACCCAAATCTGCAGTGTTCAAGTGGCTTCTTGAGGTGTGCCAACCGTCTAAGATGAGAAGACGGCGATCCTGGAGAGCTAAGTGACTCTGAGTTGTCACATATGGTGGAGGATGCTTTGGGCATGAAAATGGCACATGAAGCTGGGTGCTGCAGAGCTTAAAGGGCCAGAAGCCTATTGTGGAAAAGCTTGTTTGCAAGGAATTGTTGTGTTGGAGCTTAAAGAGCCAGAAGCCCAATTTAAAGAGACCGTGATCTCTGCTGATGAGACTGTGATGTATGCGGTGCAAAAGAAATGTGAATGCTGAAATTGTCTCTAGAGAGAGAGAGAGAGAGACACCTGGAGGCTGTGGTCTCTGATTAAAGTGGACTTGCTTGCTGAAAGTCTGCTACTATGGGTCTTATGGCAGACTATGTCAGACGGTTGTGGCAAATAAAACGGCGGGAAACCCTGGCCAAACAGATGGGTTTTACCCAAAGTGAAATGGTGGGCTTGGATGCAGAGCAGGGGGCTTTGGAGACGCAACTGCAGTTGGCCCTGGAGAGAAAGTCTTCAACACTGAGTGGACACTTTGTAAAGGTCCAAGGTGTCGTTGATGTGCCTGGAGGTCGAGAGGAAAAGGCAAAGTGTGCCATTGCTAAGGGCAACCAACGGGCGCGAAATGAGATGGAGAGCGGTTCGGCTCTCAGGAGGTCATATGTTCCCTGCCAATGTGTACAGAGTCCTAGAGAGGATGTGCGGAGGTGGAGTAATGCTGTTGCTAGAAGAAACGAACCACTACAGCATGCAGCTGTCCGGCAACAGAGAGAGTGCTGCTGGAGATGCCGTCAAGTGGGAAAGTGTGCACCGGATTGTCCTTTGGTCAGGAGCCCAGAGGAATTGCAGAGGAAGACATGCAAGTTGTTGGTGGGTGGAATCCCACTATGGGTTGAGCTGGATTGTCACCAAAGAGTGTCACAGGTACTTCCAGAGGTACTGTTGTTCCTTAAGATGGGTTTAGAGACCGGTAAGACTCTATTTCTTACTTTTGTGACTGATTATGGAACTGTACAACATGAACTGTTAAAGTGTGCTGAGCTTAGAGCAGAGTTTAGACAGGGCAGAGACTTCTCATATTTCTGGCAGTTGTGGAATGGGGAAAAGTCTCCTGCAGAGCGTGCTGCTCAGCTACCTGAAGGGGAAAAGCCAGAGGACTCTCAGCCAAAAGTCCATGAGGTGATGGTGGGTGGAGTCTCACTATCGGACAGTCTGATTTGTGACCAAAAGTGCAACCAGAGAAGTTGCTAGGAAAGAGTCCTGAGCATAGGGAGTCCATGCTGGTTTATGTTGAGACTGTGCAACATGGACTTAAAAAGTCTAATGGACTCTTGGACAACAACAGGTTTAATGAGAAGGTGTCTGATGGAAAAGAGACATAACTGTTATGTGGAAATAGTAATGCGATGTTACATACTATGTCTAACCTGCCTTTGTTTCAGAAAATGAGCTCAATACCTGATCAGGTAAAAGCAGTGTGTGAACTGGCAGGTAAGCCAGCTGAGATGTCTCCCTCACAGGTGTCTGCAGGAGAGAAATTCACTGCTTTACCCAGGGCTGGTGCAAGGATTTTTGCCACCCTAGGCAAAAGCTAATTTTGCCGCCCCCTTGATTCTGCCCATTGACCATGCCCCTTTTTCACGGGACAGGAATGTGCCCCCTTCCCCAGTGTACAGGGACTGAGCTGGCAATGTAATCCTGGTGAAGCCAGGCGTAGGGCACCATACTGAGCTGCACATAGAAGAACTGACCATGGTCTCCATGGCACATGTGGAGGCACACTATACCCACAAACAGTAGTAGGGGTCCTCTCCTATTCCCCCTGTCACAGGAGCCTGCTGCCTTACTTACCATGTCTGAGCCAGAGCTCACATGCTGAAAGGCAAGGGCGCCAAACACGAACCCTGACATGAGCACTCTGGTGCTCACCCCTGCCATGGTGCCCGCCGCTCACCCCTGCAGCCTGTGGCATCCCCGTCTCTATGGGATGCGGACTGCTGGCTGCGCTGCAGAAGTATCTCCAACTCCTCACACACAGCAGAGAGAGCGGGCTGCAGATAGGCATGTATAGTGCAACATGAGAAGAAACAGTGACCTCTACTGGACAAAGCCCATACTGCACCTAGGAGACAGGGAAGTTGTCTGAGGTGCAGTATGGGCTTTGTCCAGTAGAGGTCACTGTTTCTTCTCGTGTCGCACTATACATGCCTATCTGCCCGCAGCCCGCTCTCTCTGCTGTGTGCGAGGAGTTGGAGATACTTCCGCAGCGCAGCCAGCAGTCCGTACCCCATAGAGATGGGGATGCCACAGGTTGCAGGGGGTGAGCGGCGGGCAGGGCCGGCGCCACCCATAAGCAAAGTAGGCCACCGCTGACGCCCCCAGCAAGAGTGCGCTCTACGCGGTGGCCTACTTTGCTTATGGGCACCGGCCCTGGCTTTACCTGAATTGTCAGTTACAAGAGGGAACTTTGGCATGGCTAACCTCGGGAATTCTGTGCTAACCCGTGTAAGAGGAAGCAGGATAGTGAGACCTGAGGGGGAGAAAACTGTTATAAAATCTGAAGCAGATGTGGTTACTGAGGAAATGTCCAATGTCGGGATTAGCTCATGTGCGCCCCTCGAGGTCAGGGTTAATAATGACAAGAGTGTGACATGTAATATATGTGCTGTAAATGATAGCAGCTCAAAGAGTGAGGCGGCCATGTCAGTTTCCTGTGAAGCTAAGGTGGTTGCTAGTGGCAACCAGGAGTCGGTTGTACCTGAGGAAATGAGTGTCAAATCGGTGAGCTTGATGTGGGAAGAGAAAATATCTGCTAGTGACTGTATGCTGGAAGGGTGTACAGAACCAGTGGTGGATCATGGAGGGACCTCCTTGGAGGCCGCTGATAAGGTGATTGTGAGTGCAGCAGGTGTCAGTGCTGAGAAGAGCCTGGATTCTCTGATGATGGGGAGGTGTGTGATGCTGAACCCTATATGTCGGCTGGTGTCCTATGTACTGACACCTCAGAGCTAATTGGGTCAAGCAGGGATATGCTGTAGGATATGGAGGATATGGGGGATCATACTGGGCTGTAGGATATGGAGGATCATACTGGGCTGAATGTAGCTCAAGATAATACATTTCAGTGCCTGGATGATAAAATCAGTAAGGTCTGCACGCTGATGGATGTGGTGTTTGCTGGTAATGAGCCAGCGATATTTGTGGAATATTCCTTACAGGTGTCAGTTGTCGGTAGTAATCTGGAGTATATATATCACCACCAAGGAGTATGTCTATGGTAGAGAAGTGTGTTTAGTAGAAATGCTGCCCCCTGGAGGTCGTGAGAAATGCTGCCCACTGGATGCCCCAACATATGAGCTTGTATGGGATGACCCCCAGGTCATACTGGCTAGGAGATGGCCACTCTGCTTTTGCACCCTGCTCCCTCTTTTGCTGTGCGGCTGGCGCTGTGTGACCACCACCTCTTCCTCCGACCTGCACAGGTCACTCGTATGACCTTGATTCCATGTGGGGTCTAGGACCTCATCATCATCATCATCTTCCACACACTCTTCACCCCTGCCCTCCTTGCCGGTCTGCACATGGCAGAAAGCCGCAGCAGTTGGCACCTGTGTTTCGTCATCATCCGATACGTACTGTGGTGGTCCTCCCATGTCCACAGCCTGAAACATAAGTGGTTGGGCATCAGTACACTCAATCTCTTCCACTTCTGGGGCAGGGCTAGGTGGATGGCCCACCGAAACCCCGCCAGCAGAGTCATCAAAAAGCGTAAGAGACTGCTGCATAACTTAGGGCTCATACTGCTTGGCTGATTTGCAAGGGGGTGAGGTGAAAGACAGATACCCATGGGCTGCAGGTGCCAACTCTGCGGTTTCAGCAGGGGACTGGGTGGGATACAATCTGAAGGAACTGGAGGCACTGTCAGCCATCCAAACTACTACCGCCTCTACGTGTTCTGGCCTCACCATTCTTACACCAGTATTCGGGCCTACAAAATGACGCTGAACGTCCTGTCACCTACGTGCACCTGAGGAAGGTGTTTCACTTGGGCGTGTAGCTGGCACAGAACAACCACGTCCTCTCCCTGCAACAGGAGCTCCACCAGCACTATGACCAGGGCCACGTTCCTTATTTGATGCTCTCCTCATTCTTTGAGGTCACCCACCGAACTAACAGACAGATTAACTATATTAATTTCCCTGTCACGTATATCAATCCCTTAATCAGTATTTTGTGGAAGCAGGATTATAGAACCCCTTAATCAATATTCTGCGGAAGCAGGTATATCGCAGGCCTCAAACAATATTTGGTGGAAGCAGGTATATAGAACCCCTTAATCAATATTTGGTGGAAGCAGGTATATCGCAACCCTCAATCAATATTTTGTGGAAGCAGGTATATCGTACCCCTTAATCAGTATTTTGTTGAAGCAGGTATATAGAACCCCTTAATCAATATTTGGTGGAAGCAGGTTTATCGCATCCCTCAATCTGTATTTTGTGGAAGCAGGAATATCAAATCCCTTAATCAGTATTTTGTGGAAGCAGGTATATTGCACCCCTCAATCAGTATTTTTTGGAAACAGGTATATAAAGCCCCTTAATGAATATTTTGTGGAAGCAGGTATATCGCACCCCTCAATCAGTATTTCGTGGAAGCAGGTATATAAAAAACCCTTAATCAGTATTTTGTGGAAGCAGGTATATCACACCCCTCAATCTGTATTTTGTTGAAGCAGGAATATCAAACCCCTTAATCAGTATTTTGTGGAAGCAGGTATATCGCACCTCTCAATCAGTATTTTGTAGAGGCAGGTATATAGAACCCCTTAATCAATATTTGGGGGAAGCAGGTATATGCTTGAAGCTCATCATGAGAATGCCAAGAGTGTGCAAAGCAGTAATCAAACCAAAAGGTGGCTACTTTGAAGAACCTAGAATATGACATATTT
Organism: Bufo bufo; assembly: GCF_905171765.1. Lineage (NCBI taxonomy): Eukaryota > Metazoa > Chordata > Amphibia > Anura > Bufonidae > Bufo > Bufo bufo. The sequence continues at coordinate 812,406,232 of NC_053389.1, forward strand.
TCAGTTGTTTCACACTTGTTTGTTATGTATATAATTCCACATGTGTTAATTCATAGTTTTGATGCCTTCAGTGTGAATCTACAATTTTCATAGTCATGAAAATAAAGAAAACTCTTTGAATGAGAAGGTGTGTCCAAACTTTTGGTCTGTACTGTACATGTCATGGTGTAGTAGTGTATATACTGGGTCTGGGCTGTGTGTATATACATGTCATGGTGTAGTAGTGTATATACTGGATCTGGTCTGTGTGTATATACATGTCATGATGTAGTAGTGTATATACCGGATCTGGGCTGTGTGTATATACATGTCATGGTGTAGTAGTGTATATACCGGATCTGGGCTGTGTGTATATACAGGTCATGGTGTAGTAGTAGTATATACTGGATATGGGCTGTGTGTATATACATGTCATGGTGTAGTAGTGTATATACTGGATCTGGGCTGTGTATATATACATGTCATGGTGTAGTAGTGTATATACTGGATCTGGGCTGTGTGTATATACATGTCATGGTGTAGTAGTGTATATACCGGATCTGGGCTGTGTGTATATACATGTCATGGTGTAGTAGTGTATATACTGGATCTGGGCTGTGTGTATATACATGTCATGGTGTAGTAGTGTATATACCGGATCTGGGCTGTGTGTATATACATGTCATGGTGTAGTAGTGTATATACTGGATCTGGGCTGTGTGTATATACATGTCATGTGTAGTAGTGTATATACCGGATCTGGGCTGTGTGTATATACAGGTCATGGTGTAGTAGTGTATATACCGGATCTGGGCTGTGTGTATATACATGTCATGTGTAGTAGTGTATATACCAGATCTGGGCTGTGTGTATATACATGTCATGGTGTAGTAGTGTATATACCGGATCTGGGCTGTGTATATACAGGTCATGGTGTAGTAGTGTATATACTGGATCTGGGCTGTGTGTATATACATGTCATGGTGTAGTAGTATATATACTGGATCTGGGCTGTGTGTATATACATGTCATGGTGTAGTAGTGTATATACTGGATCTGTGCTGTGTGTATATACATGTCATGGTGTAGTAGTGTATATACTGGATCTGGGCTGTGTGTATATACATGTCATGGTGTAGTAGTGTATATACTGGATCTGTGCTGTGTGTATATACATGTCATGGTGTAGTAGTGTATATACTGGATCTGTGCTGTGTGTATATACATGTCATGGTGTAGTAGTGTATATACCGGATCTGTGCTGTGTGTATATACATGTCATGGTGTAGTAGTGTATATACTGGATCTGGGCTGTGTGTATATACATGTCATGGTGTAGTAGTGTATATACCGGATCTGGGCTGTGTGTATATACAGGTCATGGTGTAGTAGTGTATATACTGGGTCTGGGCTGTGTGTATATACATGTCATGGTGTAGTAGTGTATATACTGGATCTGGGCTGTGTGTATATACACCTCATGTGCACCCCGTCCCCTCTTACCTGCCCATCCTCCATACTTCTTCTTGAGGTTAGTCTTCCACCACCGGGAGAGTATATGGTTTTTGGTCCCGATCAGCAGGGTCCACACCTGTTTCAGGACCAGATATGATAGAGCCAGGAGACCCAACAGATGAAGCCATCGGTAGAATGTAGATTCTTCCATCTGATCTTCTTGGTGGTCCTGGGTGCTGTGTCCTTTGTTGTCCTGACTGTGTATGTACAGCTCTACTCTTCCTCTTCTGGCTGAAATCCAGTGATTATGTAACTTCTCCCTTGGAGGAGCATGGGTTGGTTTCAGTTGTCAGGACAGGCAGCGTCCTGTAGTAATGTTATGTAATTCGCGGTAATAGTTAATGCCACAGCATATAGCGAGGGCGTTTTTGAATGCAGATCCTGTTGGCAGCTCAAGTGTTAAATTCCTCATGTCTTCTTCCGGCATTGTGGTTTCTCCTGAAAGGGGGGGGGGTTATTCCTTTAGCACTGGGTCTGCCTGTTTGAGTATTTAGTTTTCTCCCCCTTATTCCCCTCCCTCCTCTCCAGATTAGATGGCTAGAGTTAATAAATAGGAGGGCTTATCACATCTCGGTTTCTTTTCACCGGCACCTTCAACAGGAATTTTCCCACCCTCTCGCCCTTTGATTGTTTTTCTCCATGATGTTTTGGTCTCACATTTCTTTCTGTTACAGTTGTCATGGTTTAAGTCACAGCTGGAGGTCGGTGGAAATAAATTACTAAGACCGGAGGAGAAGGCGGACTTGCCCATTGTGGTTTCCGTGGGGCTTCTCATACTCCTGGAAGTGGTTTCTGGTGATAAGAGTTTGGTGGTTTGGTGAAAAAGATAAATAAAGCTGTGACCGATCCTCACTCCACCAAACATGTGCCTCTGTCTTAGGCGGGGAAGACACGCGTTAGCGGTTGAGGTTTTTAGTTATCTGCAGTCTTCTCAGTCTCTCCTGATTTCTTCACCTTTATCTGTTTTTTTTTATTACTTGAGGCACAGAGTGTAGTTCTCTGCGGTTTTCCTCCGGTTTAGTGTCCTCCATGAAGAAGTCTTGTGTGGACCCACCCTGAGTTTTCACATTCCCTGGCAGAATTACATTGTGAATGCAAGAGACGCTTCCAAATCACTCAGCCCCGAGGTCACTAAACAGAGCCTGGCAGGGGGTGGGTGATGGAAAACTACCGGCGAGTAGATTGTTATTAAAAGCATCCTTTAAAAATAACGGATACTTTATAAAGAAACGGAGAACCAACGGATTTGTCTTTGTCGGTAATTGTGAAGGGTCTAATGTATACATTGTGCCAAAAATTGTTCTTAATTGTTCATAAGGGCCAGTTCGCGCAGAATGTCTCGGCACTGATTTTGACATGTTTTTGCCTTCAAATAAGCTTCTAATAATTGCCTCAAAACAGCCCCCATCCATTTCTATGGGAAGTAGCACTTGGCATGTGGAAAACGGATGCAGCGTGCTCTATCCTGTGGAGGAGTCCTCTCTGAATCTCCCATGGTGTGAGGAATAGGTGTCCTACACCTCATTGTGTAATATTGTCCTCCGCATTATTAGCATATGTTTTCTGTAATGTGATTGTCATATTTGTCCTGGGGGTCAGAAGAGTGGGAAAAAAAAACGGAATAGTGATGAGTCTGGAAAGCTGTGTGGGGAATACACATCTCCTGTTGTAATCCAATTAGCATCTCCCTGGAGGCCTGCAGAAGGTCAGGAATCAGCGTGGGGTTTTGAAACTGTTAGGCCCCTTGTAGACGAGCGTTCCTCCCACAGCGAGTTCCCAACGCAGCACCCGTCCTGACCTCCCAGCGATGCCGGGGGTCACATAGCATTATATTGACTTATGATACCATGTAACCCTTACAGTTCTGGAATGTATTTGATAAAACTGGCATAATTCTGCCAGTGTTATCCAATACATTTCATAACTGTAAGGGTTACATAACATCATAAATCAAAATATAATGCTATGTGACCCCCGGCAGCGCTGGGAGGTCAGGACGGGTGCTGAGATACAGACTCGCTGCGGGAGGAACGCTCGTCTCCAAGGGGCCTTAGTCCACCTGCACACGAGTGCGGATGAACGCACAGAAGATCCATGCAAATCTCTGTATGTGCGTTTCTGCAGTGAGCCACTACGGGAGCCAGTATAGCGGATGGGAATGGTTGTGTCCCTGATGTAGTGTAGTTTGGTCATGGTTTTTTACCTCGGGCCATTGCTCCCTGGGGTCTGTTGCAGTGAAAAGTTGCAGCACTGTACTGTAGAATGAGGCCAGAGTTGAACATAACAAAGTCCTTTTTACTAAGTGCAACATAGAACTTGAAAGTACAAACAGTAGCATCAGGCTACTTCTGGCACCAGCATAGAAGGTATGGTGGCAGATAAGATGGCACTTAGATGTTACTGGCCTAGTGGTTGTCTGGGGATGAGGGTGTGTTTACTCGTAGTCCCTCACCTCACAGCAGTGTCTGTAGAAGTGAGGTTGCAGTTTACTCTGCTGTCTGCGATCCCAAGACTTTACCTGAGTCCTTAATTCAACTCTGGGGAGTTGGTGCTCTATGAGCTGCTTCCCTGCTCTCCTGCACCATCAGGACAGGACCCGTCAAGTCCCCTCTATGGCTAACTCTGACCAAAGATTGCTGACACACACTAAATTTTCCCCTCCTGGCAGGAAGTCGGAAGAGTCCACTCACAGGAGGGGTGATTAAGCCCTGTTACAGCCAGCCATTGCTGTGCAATACCTCCCCCTGCTGGATAAAAATGAGATAATACAAGAGACAAATATAATATTGCATAGAATTACACATAAAACATTAAATAAAGTAATTAAAGAGGCCCATAGTTTTACCCCCAAATCTGGGGTATTACATATCCGAACCAAAATCCTTAATTTCTAATTGCAGGTTCTGGTGTGGATTAGATGCGGTTTTGCCGCAGATCTCATGCCGTAGATATGAAAGTCTGCACGGCAGGTCAATTTCCGCACTGCTATACGATTGGTATGATGAACCATGAATTATGGAAGTATGTTGGCGCCCGAATTTCCTTCAGAACAGACGGGAACACATAGGGGCACATTTAAAACGCCGGTCTTAATAAGCCCTATACCTGGCGCTGGATCCGCCTCTCCATAACTTCGGCGGATCCTCCGCCACTTTTTATACGTTAAAGCCTAAAACTTTAATGGTTTGCCTTGTGCCCTAAACGAACCTAAGCTCCGGTTTAAAGTATAAATACAGTTGTGTTACTGTGTGCCTGCTTGTGAGTGGGACAGGGTTCCTATTGGCCCCTACTTAGAAGGGTTTTCCAGGATTTTTTAAATGATGACCTATCCTCTGGAGGTCATCAGCAGTGATGGCCAGTTCGCATTGTTCGCCCGCGAACATATGCGGGCTGCCATCTTTTTTCACAAGTCCGGCGAGGCACAGGTGAGCCCTTACCTGTGCCTGTGCACGAGCCGGTCTAAAAAACAAGTGCGGTCAGCGGGAGCAGGCAGTTCCGAGAACAGCCACCGGGGGCCTTCATCGGGCTGTTCTCGGAACTGCCTGCTCCCGCTGACCGCACTTGTTTTCAGACCGGCTCGCGCACAGGTAAGCCCTCGCCGGACTTGTGAAAAAAGATGGCAACCTGCATATGTTCGTGGGCCAACAATGCGAACTGGCCATCACTGGTCATCAGTATCTGATAGGTGGGGGTCTGACACCCAGGACCCCCGCCAATCAGCTGTTTGAGAAGGCAGCAGTGCTCGCAGTAGTGCTTCGGCCTTCTCACCGCTTTCCCTAGCCCAAATGACGTTCATCGGTCACTTGGCCTAGGTGCAGCTCAGCACCATAGAGATGAATGGGGTTGAGCGCGATACCAAGCTAAGAGAAGGTGTGGAGCTACTGTGAGCACTGGCGGGGGTCCCAGGTGTCGGACCCTCACCGATCAGATACCGGACCCTCACCGATCAGATACTGATGACCTATCCAGAAGACAGGTCATCAGTTCAAAAATCCAGGAAAACTGTTAAGTTTATTCATTTGAATGCAATAGGTGGCGGTGTGTTGGCGGTGTGTTGGCGGTGGGGTATGCTCAGTTTGCCGACTGAGTGGAAAACGAGTGCAAGAACAAAACGGCCAAACCAAACAGTCAGAAGGTCAGTGGGTCTGCTGTTTCCCTTCAAACCTATGCATAGGTAGACAGTGCATTAACCCTTTCCACAGTTCAGTGCAAATGAACAGGGTATAGTATTACAATAAACATACAGAATGCAGTAATAAATAAAGTTATAACAATATACAGATGTAGCAGGGCTAAAACTGACAACTCTGACAACTCATGGCTCTTGTGCCATTGAAATACATTGAAAGAGTCAGTTAACCTTTTTTTACTTAAAGGGAACCTGTCATCTGGATTTTGGGTATAGAGCCGAGGACATGGTCTGCTAGATGGCCGCTAGCACATCCGCAATACCCAGTCCCCATAGCTCTGTGTGCTTTATTGTGTCAAAAAACTATTTTATATATATGTAAATGAGGCTAACATATCCGGAGCCCAGCACCGCCCCGCATTCTCCGAATCTCCTCCTTGCTCCCCGACGTCCCAAAGCTAGAGTGCTGTAATCTCGCGATGTGCGAGCTAGCGCAGGCGCAGTTCGTTCCCTGAGGCTAATGCCAGCACAGGGAAGGAACACTATGCCGACACTGCGCATGCGCTAGCTCGCACATCGCGAGATTACGGCGCTCCAGCTTTCTGACGTTGGGGAGCAAGGAGGAGATTCGGAGGATGCGGGGCGGTGCTGGGCTCCGGATATGTTAGCCTCATTTACATTATACTAAAATAGTTTTTTTGACACAATAAAAGCACACAGAGCTGTGGGGACTGGGTATTGCGGATGTGCTAGCGGCCATCTAGCAGACCATGTCCTCAGCTCTATACACAAAATGCAGGTGACAGGTTCCCTTTAATGTGTTAACCATCAAGTTTAGCTCGGTGCACACAACAGCATAAATCACAGTGCAGGTTAACCCTTCAAAGTGCAATAAAATAGTAAGTTGACGTTACATAGCAGCAAAGGGACAAATATCTACAAACGTCTATGGTCCATAGAACCCTTGTTCTAGGGCACTACACTGGTACTTCAGAACCAAACCTGCCATTTGTAATAGTTGCTAATTCCAGATGTGTAAAAACCTAATTTAACCCTGGTTTAACTGTGCTTTAAATTGACCAAAAAAATAATAATTAAGTGATTGACTAGGTCACACAAGATGCTGGAATGTGCCTTTGGCCTTACTAACATCAAGTGTTGGTTTTCATGAAGCCCATGATGAAGGTATCGTATTTTTGCCTTATAAGAGCACTTTTTCCTCCAAAGTCAGGGAAAATTTCACTGCGTGTTATGGGGCAAAAGGCTAATGAGCGTTTCCATTATGGCATGGGGGCTGATTAATATAAGCCATGGGGGCTGATCTGAGGCATGGGGGGCTGATCTGAGGCACGGGGGGCTGATCTGAGGTCTTATTGAGGGTCTTATTAACACTGGTGGTCTGACCTGAGGTCTAATAAAAAATATTTTTTTCTTATTGTCCTCCTCTAAAACATGCGTCTTATAAAACGACGGACGTCCCGGTGACAGCGAGTGGCAGGAGATCTGTGAGACTGGCAACATGTGGTTTGATCTGACAGGTTTTCCTTGTCGATCAATAGGCGTCTGTGTTGTTTCTGGTAATGGCCGCACCCCTTGCCTCAGGTGTTGCTTATGTGGTCATTTAACCTTCCTTATTTATAGTTGCTTCTCCCACTATGCTGTGCGGTTTATAGCTTCTGTGGATTGTTTGTGGTTTGGATCTCGGTGAGTCCTGGGGCTTCCATAGCCGTTAAGTGTTTCTTTTCCCCTTTTGTATTTTGTTTGGGTTCTGTGTGTTGCATTTCCCTATTGTTTGTATTAGGCCTGAAGGAGACTCCTGTTCGTCCTTCCTTTTGGAGGACCAGGTAGTCTCGTCCCTGCCATTAGTACCAGGGTCTTACAGGACTAGATAGGACTCTAGGTATTCTTGTTTATTAACTCACCTACCTTTGGGGTCTGTTCATACTGGTAGTCAGTCAGGATTTTGGTTAGGGTTTTCACTAGGAGGTGTCCATCTTCTTACCCTAGTTCTCATGCCTGATTTCCTTTCCCCCTTCCCTCCTATGCTCAGTGTGGTGTTCCCCTCCCACACCGAAGCGTGACACCAGCATATATGCCGGATACTATGATCGGAACATAAGGTTGGAGTTCACAACGCACACGTGAACTCGGCCTTAAAGAGCTAGCTCAGTCAGTGTCTCCCCAGATCGGCCCACAGGACCACAGTCAACTATTATTCCAACTGCTGGTTCTGATCACTGGCCGGTTGACTTGGTTTGATTATTTCTATGTGTTTTATATTCTTGTGTTTTTCTATTGTTCATTTCTGCTCTTTAGTCAGATAAGTACAGGGCCGGGCTGACACAGAGGCTGGTGAGGCTCCAGCCTCAGGGCGCAGGCCAGCTCCCCAGCCTCTGAGCGGCAGGCAGGCCACTGACCACGTCGCTGCTGCTGCCGCGCCTGCCGGGCTGCCGGCCGCGCTGGAGGATGGAGGGAGAAGTGAGCACTTGGCACTAACTTACGTGCTCCCTCCCCGCTCCGCCTCCTGGCTCGGCCGCTCCGCTGCTCTGGTCTCTGCTCAGTCGCTTACCTGACTGGCTGCATACAGCGCGCACTTTGACTTGACGCGCTGTACGCAGTCAGGTCACATGTGCGCCCTCTGGAGACCAGGAGCAGCGCGGGCAGCAGCACAGCCCAGGCCCCAGCAGGGATAGAGCGTGAGAGTCTGCCCTGAAGTAAGATAGTTCTTAAATAAAGATAATATTCTTTTCCGTCTGATCTGAGGTCTGATGGAGTTCTGGATGGGGTAAAATTACAAGGAACGCCCGGGGGGGGGGGGGGGGGGGGGGGGGAGATGTCTGTTTAATAACAAACATACATTCCTAAATGGCGGGGGGCGCACTTGGGCAGCTCAGCCTCTGCTGGTGGTGGACCTTGTCCCAGCCCTGAGTACACATGACCAGAAAAGGTAAGTGCACACATCAGCAATTCACTGTCATCGGGTAAAGTCCATTTGTGCCGGCTATAAGTATACGCTGCTGCTTGAAAATCAGCTACAGGAGGAGAAATGCACAAGTGGGTGAAGGCTACACTCAAATAAAAAGCACTGACAGATTTTAATGGCCATTTGCATCATTTTTTAATGTTCATTTTGGCTTTACTGGAGGATAGTATGGGGGCCATTATTTATACTGGGGGACACTATGGGGGCCATTATTTATACTGATGGACACTAGGGTGGGCCATTATTTATACTGGGGGGCAGTATGGTGGCCATTATTTTTACTGGGGGGCAGTATGGGGGCCATTATTTATACCTGGTGCACTATGGGGTCATTATTTATACTGGGGGTAATATAGAGGCCATTATTCATTCAGGGAGACACTATAGGGGCCATTATTTATACTGGGGGCAATATGGAGGCCAGTATTTATACTGGGTGACACTATAAGGCCATTATTTATACGGGGGGGGGCAGTTTGGGGGACATTATTTAGCCTGGGGGTAATATTGGGGCCATTTTTAATACTAGGGGGCACTATGGGGGCCATTAGTCATACTGTGGAGCACTATGGGGGCCATGTCGTGTCCTGGTGTCCTTATGCCCCCAATATTAATAACGGTCCCCATAGTGTTCCCCAAGTATGAATAATGGTCCCCATACTGCTCCTCAGTATAAATATTATCCCCCATACTGCCCCCAGTATGAATGATGGCCCTATTCTGTACCCAGTATTAATAATGACCCCAATAGTGCCTCCCATGAGTACTAATGCCCCAGTATTAATAATGCTCCCCTTAATGCCCCCTCATCCACTTACACACACGCAGCGACAGTCGTTCCTCACTAGATGCAGAAGTACCTGCATTGCCATCATGATGACGTCACCATGTTTGGAGCACAGCAGGTCCTTCTGTATCAAGTGAGGAGCGACTGTCTCTGAGAGTGCTAGTGGATGAGGTGAGTAACCAGGAACAATGCTGCTGTCAGTGGCAGTGGAGAGTTGGTGGTCAGGGGTCAGTTTTACTGCCAGCGGGGAAAGGGGGTAAGTACCCAGGGACAATGCTGCTGTCAGGGGGAGGGGGCTTTGATTGGTGGTCAGGGGTCAGTTTTACTGCTAGTAGGGATGGGTGTCAGTACCTGGGGACAAGACTGCTGTCAGTGGACAATGATGTTGTGCTGCACGGTGGAATCGGATGCTGCTGTGTGGTGTTTTGTGCTGCACTGTGAATTCATTTGGTGCGGTTTTATTTGTGAAATAAAATAATATTGCTACATCTGTGCCTGTTTACTCTTTGTCTTTGCAGAATTTTTGGCTGCATTTTTTTAAACAAATTAATAGGAAAACTTGATAACAAAATAATAATTGAAACCCCCAGTATGAGAATTGGTTGCACATATCTGGATCCAGGAAATGTCTTTTAACCCTGTCAGCACCCTGTGCTTTCCTTTTTTTTACTCCCCACCTTATCGGAGACACAACATTTATTTATTTATTTTTTGCATTCACATAGAATTAGGAGGGTTCGTTTTTTCGGGACAATTTGAGCATTGTAATGACGCCATTTAATATTGCATACGATAAAAAAATACTATCGTGTTATTCATTCTCTCCATCTGCTCTTATTCTGTATATATGGACTCTTTTAATTTGTAAATAAATAAATAATAAAAGGCCATAACAATAAACCCACCCCGACCAGTCCACCACCCCACTAGAACCTACAATACTATTCACACTTAAAACACTTTCGTAACCCCATACTATACATATTTACATATTTGCATCTTACACGTATACATAAAATCCATAAAATATATACACAATATACATAAACTATATACAAACTACACTCGCCCAAAGAATTATTAGGAACACCTGTTCTATTTCTCATTAATGCGATTATCTAGTCAACCAATCACATGGCAGTTGCTTCAATGCATTTAGGGGGGTGCTCCTGGTCAAGACAATCTCCTGAACTCCAAACTGAATGTCAGAATGGGAAAGAAAGGTGATTTAAGCCATTTTGAGCGTGGCATGGTTGTTGGTGCCAGACGGGCCGGTCTGAGTATTTCACAATCTGCTCAGTTACTGGGATTTTCACGCACAACCATTTCTATGGTTTACAAAGAATGGTGTGAAAAGGGAAAAACATCCAGTATGCGGCCGTCCTGTGGGCGAACATGCCTTGTGGATGCTAGAGGTCAGAGGAGAATGGGCCGACTGATTCAAGCTGATAGAAGAGCAACGTTGACTGAAATAACCACTCGTTACAACCGAGGTATGCAGCAAAGCATTTGTGAAGCCACAACACGCACAACCTTGAGGCGGATGGGCTACAACAGCAGAAGACCCCACCGGGTACCACTCATCTCCACTACAAATAGGAAAAAGAGGCTACAATTTGCACGAGCTCACCAAAATTGGACTGTTGAAGACTGGAAAAATGTTGCCTGGTCTGATGAGTCTCGATTTCTGTTGAGACATTTAAATGGTAGAGTCCGAATTTGGCGTAAACAGAATGAGAACATGTATCCATCCTCTGATGGCTACTTCCAGCAGGATAATGCACCAGGTCACAAAGCTTGAATCATTTCAAATTGGTTTCTTGAACATGACAATGAGTTCACTGGACTAAAATGGCCCCACAGTCACCAGATCTCAACCCAATAGAGCATCTTTGGGATGTGGTGGAACGGGAGCTTCGTGCCCTGGATGTGCATCCCTCAAATCTCCATCAACTGCAAGATGCTATTGCAGTCTTGGCTGCCATGGTTACTTAGCAATAAATAGAAGCATTATACTTACCTGCAAGTTGCGATGTCTGTGACCGGCTGGGCGCTCCTCCTACTGGTAAGTGACAGGTCTGTGCTATAGGCAATGCGCCACACAGACCTTTCACTTACCAGTAGGAGGAGCTCCCGGCCGGTCACAGACATCGCAGCTCGCAGGTAAGTATAATGCTTCTATTTATTGCTAAGTAACCATGGCAGCCAAGAATGCAATAGCATCTTGGCTGCCATGGTAACCGATCGGAGCCCCAGCGATTAAACTGGGACTCCGATCGGAACTCTCCACTGCCACCAATGATGGGGGGGGTGATTTTAATTAGAGGGGGGGAAGAGGGGAGGCCGCACTGGTCACATTTAATACTGGGAATCCGCACTGGCCACCAATGAATATAGAGGGAGGGGGGCCGCACTGGACACATTTAATACTGGGGAGGGAGGGATGGGGGGCCACACTTGCCACCAATGAATATAGAGGGAGGGGGGCCGCACTGGTCACATTTAATACTGGGGAGGGAGGGGGGTGAAAAATCTGATCTGTAAAAACCAGTTATGCAGACGAATCCGTTCTGAACGGATGCAAGCGTTTGCATTATAGGAGCGGATCCGTCTGTGCAGACACCAGACGGATCCGCTCCAAACGCAAGTGTGAAAGTAGCCTTAACCCCACTATAAACTTAACAATACTAATATAATAATATAATATTATCATAACACTAACATAATACAAAACATACCTATATAATACAATATAGTACAATATAAATACACTATAAATACCATAAACCAACACTATTACACCTAAACCAGCTATTGTTCGGTACCCGTAAGCCTTTCCATACAGTTGTAGAAATATTAATAGTTGTAATCTGCTCGCATCAAACTTTGTGTAAAGAAATAGGTAAATCTCTCTTCCCTCAACCACAGTCAGAGACAGACCCAGGTGTTACCATATTGAATTCTTGCTGAGCAACTCCTCCCCGCCCTGCTCAGTCTGTTCCTTTTATTTACTAACAAAAGGTGTAAAAGGGGCTGGCCCAAGACAAGGGAACAGGAAGTGATGACATACAGGAAGTGATGACATACAGGAAGTGATGACATAGGAAGACAAGAACATAGCCAGCTCACAAACACATGTATACAATAACCACTGGAGCGAACTTTATCTAGCCTTGCTCAGTGATCAATGCCAGATAAAATTACTATGATCCTCATGCATGTTTATTTACAGGACAACGTCATTATCTCCAGCGGCTGATCAGGCGCATTAGAGACAACAAACGCGCGTTTTTTTTATACAGGACATACACGGGAAGATATCCACTCCAATGGTTTACCCTGACACTGAGAGACATGATGACAATACACAATATATTAAATACACATCCTAATAAAATTTCCACAACAGTCCCTCTTCTTTGTCATATGCTCCCCAGTGTCCCTCGACGAATCTCGATCTTCTTCTTTGAAAAAAACAGTCTTGTCTACGAAAAGTCCTGAATCCATATAACAAAACAGATTATGGGAAACAGAAAGTCAATCTTGACACGTAGCTTCTTTTCTTCGGGAGGTGACTTAGCAGGTGGTGTTTTGCGTTGGTCGCCGGCTGGTTTGGGATCCTCTGCATCTGGTCCATGGTTTGGTCTTCAGGGCGTCTTGTCTGTTCGGGCTTCGGTAACTCAGTCGATTAGACATCAGGAACATCTCACTCCGGAGAAGGAATGAAAAAAACATAAGTACATGTCCTATTTCCTTTCGCCCGGATCCAATGGAAAACCAGTGAGCCCCAAGACCTCCCAAAGCTTTAAAAAGGATTCTGACCCTCACTAGTCATAGCTCCGCCTCTGCCCTGCTCCTGTCAGTATGGGCCTGACCCTTGTCAATGGTGTCTGCTAGCCAGGCATAACCGTATACCTTCCTCACAACTGGAGGATCCCACATCTACAGGTCGCCTAGCTGCCCGGACACCCATACAGGATTAACAAGTGAGGAGCCGGAGCCAGAGCTAATATTTAACCTATAGCTGATATTACCCTCTAGGAATGTATCGTTATGTACTATCAACAAATGCCTCCTTGTAACAAATAAACAAAAGTGATACTCTGCATTCTTTGACTTAGTTGAGCAGCTTCTTGCAGTGACCGGTGTGGATCCAGTTGTCTCGTCCCTCGAACTTCAGAGAGGTTGGCGTCATCAGCAGCACCTGGAATAGCCCAAGATATCTCGGCTCTAGTCCCGTCCTCGGATGTTTCTTTAGCACGACCCAATCACCTGGCTGACTAGAATGAACACTGGTTATTGAGTCTGGGTCCGGGAGAAACTCCCGAACCCGGTGGTGGACATCGGGTGATAACCCGTGGGGCTGCCTGGGGGCATACCTGATGGAATAAAAGGGTTACAGCGGAACATTCAGGCCATTGATCGGCCGTGATTTTTACCTTCTTTGCAAAAATCTGACCCAAGTACCGTCAAAGAAAAGGCAGTGGTGATGGTTCTCAACATAATTCCCTACTAGGTTAGAAATTGATTGACATTTGAGAGGTTAGAAAGTTTGAAGATCGTTGTTTTCTGCACCACTTTCCCCCCTTCTCCTCGTCCTTAATACCAGGACGAAGAGAAGCTGGATTAGACATGGTGCATCGTCTCAAGGTTAGATGGAGAGATGAGGGAGGGATGAGAGAGAGATAGAGAAAGAGAAAAGCGCTTCTCTTAGACTCTGCAGTCTTAGTGTTAATTCGCACTGTCTGTGACTTTTGAATGCCCTGTTGCTGAAGATCGATGGATTCGTGCAGCCACAGTTCTACTTTCTGGAGGGAACCATGGCTTTGGAGTCTAGTGGGGAATTTACGGACAAACTTTTTCCCAATCCAGACCTCAAAGGTCCCTTCTTTGGGGATGGTCCATTATGAACCTACAGTCCCTTGGTGCCAATCTTTGAGGGGCTTGAAAACTCCTCCTCCATAGATGGATTTCATGTACAGCTTGGCTGTCCTATAGTCAGAAGTGGTACCCTTCTGTTCCCTAAATTTCCCTAAACCCATGCTCGAGCCTTCTAAAAGTAGATGCGTCCATCCTACAGTTTCCCGTGACCTACGCAAGGAATTGTCCCGCGACCTAAGCTAGGACTGCCCTGCGACACACGCTGGACGGCTGCTACTCCCCTTCGTTCGCCTCTGAGTTGCCCTAGGGTTTCTGGCGCCGACACACGGACTCCGTTCACCCTAGTTAGACCTCAGGAAAAGGAGTAATCAGTGTGAGGAAAAGGGCTCTCGCTGACACACGGCGGCCCTCTAAGTCTCCTAATGAGATATACCAGCCTCGGTTTTGGCTCTGAATAGTGACCTGACCACAGGATAGGGCTTCCAATTGACCTGGAGTGGAAAAAGGGGTGCACAGAGAACACACAGTACCTTCTGTGGGGACGAGGGGGGCACAGGAAACAAACACGCAGTACTCCTGTGGGGAATGGGATTACTCACACAGCTATTGGTATGCCCGGGTGATATATATATATCACCTTGTCTCCTTAAAAAAAGCTCATCAACTCTCTTTCCTTTGCCGATATGATTCTATATAGTCAAGCTGAACAGCACACGAAGCCCTTTTTGCAGTGACTGATCAAAAACCTCTCACTCAGCAGCAACCCTTGAATTCAGACAGTAGTTCCCACACAATATCATGAGATCCCCAGTACTCCTAACCAAATCTACAGAGAAGAGAGAGGGAAAGAAAGTGAAAAAGAAAGAAAAAGAGAAAAGCGCCAAAATGTGAAAAAGGAAAAAATTTATAATAGACTAAAAAAAAAAAATGGATTAGTAAAAGAAGAAAAATGTAAATGTGAATTAATCAAAGAAATACCCAAACAAAAATAGACAAAAAAAAAATGAAAATGAAACCCAAAAAATGAAAAAGGAAAAAATTAATAATAGACTAAAAATAGGTTGGTAAATAAGGAAAAACTGAAAGAAACTTCAATAAAAACCTAAAAGATAAAAATGGATTAGTAGAAGACCTGCAAAAAACCTTCAATAAAAACCTAAAAAATAAAAATGGATTAATAAAAGAAGACCTGTAAACAGGAGAGAAAAACAAACAACATAGAAAACTTCAGTTACAGACCGTCCTGCTATATACATTGAGATTCAGTAAAAAGTTAATTTTAACCTAAAACTGAGACCCAAATACAAAAACAAAAACTCTCTGGAACACATACAACTGTATAGGACTGAATTAACAAATCAATGTCTTGGAGGGTTCATCTGAAACCGTACAGGAGAATTTCTACCCACCCAGTCATTGAAATGTTAATTTGTCCAGCCCCAAACAGCTTCAGATTCATTTTACCAGAGAAGCAGGATTTAACATTACAAGGTCCCAAAACCGTTTTTTCCTAGGGGAAGGGATTCTATTCAAATTAGGTCTTAAGAGTTAAAATGGTTGACAAAGATCTTAATTTACCCTTCTCTACCACACAAAAATTAGAAACTCTACTGAATTCCAAGAACCGATCTCTTTCCTCTCTGAGCTTCACATTTTCACATTTTAACCGTTCATATTGTGATTTAAAATCTGCTTCATTGATCAAAGACCTTGGCTGTCCCTGGGTTCTCTGCCTTTGCAAAGAACCATGTCTGGGACCATTACCCCACCTTGCTGAATAAACCACTTCACTTCTAGGTGTGGTTCTGGGGTACTTAACATACCTGTGTCTGTTTGTAGAAATATTAATAGTTGTAATCTGCTCACATCAAACTTTGTGTAAAGAAATAGGTAAATCTCTCTTCCCTCAACCACAGTCAGAGACAGACCCAGGTGTTACCATATTGAATTCTTGCTGAGCAACTCCTCCCCGTCCTGCTTAGTCTGTTCCTTTTATTTACTAACAAAAGGTGTAAAAGGGGCTGGCCCAAGACAAGGATACAGGAAGTGATGACATACAGGAAGTGATGACATAGGAAGACAAGAACATAGCCAGCTCACAAACACATGTATACAATAACCACTGGAGCGAACTTTATCTAGCCTTGCTCAGTGATCAATGCTAGATAAAATTACTATGATCCTCATGCATGTTTATTTACAGGACAACGTCATTATCTCCAGCGGCTGATCAGGCGCACTAGAGACAACAAATGCACGTTCCTTTTATACAGGACATACACGGGAAGATATCCACTCCAATGGTTTACCCTGACACTGAGAGACATTATGACAATACACAATATATTAACTACACATCCTAATAAAATTTCCACAACAATACTTACATTACTACAAAACAAAACAAAACCTATGAGTGTGCTATATCAGCCCACCACCAGGAAAAGAGTACTACCCAAAACTGAAGCCCCTCCACAGACGAGAGGCCTTGGGGTCCCCCCACCTTTCGTACTCAAAAGAGCGTACCTTCACCAGGTCACCCATGATGTTCCTATATACCGTCTCCACCGGGAGGATTTTGTGACTCTTTGTTGACACTAGACACTGTGCACACCAGATGTGGTGTCTAACCACTGCACTAACTATGAATAAAGTGCGACGGTCCCTCCCACCAAGGTCTTTGAAAGCCCCATAGGCCCACTCCGCATAGGACAGGGCTGCCCGCCTAGGCTAACCGATGGAAGCCCCCACCCTTTTGTATACCTCTATATTAAAGAGACAATGAAGTAAGAAGTGGTCCATGGTTTCCAGCAGGTTACCACACTCCTCCCGGGGACAACCCCTTTCCTCAGAGTTTCTACACTTCACATTGTCCCTTACATATAGCCTACCGTGGAAGCAGCGCCAAGTCACATCCCAAATTTTCTTAGGGATCCTTTCTGAATTCAACAAGGACAACCCACCCTCCATATCCTGACTTGGGCAGTCCCTCAAGGCCAGTGGGGCCTGAAAAAGGCAAGATAGAACCTTCCTGTCAAGGGAAAACCTCGACATGGTCTCGACCTCTCCACCTCTCCCTTCCCCATAACAGGGCAACATAAGCTGGAAGATATCCATGTCACGCACGTAGGTCTTTCACTCCCCCCCTGTCTCCCATTCCTGGAAAAAGGTCAGAAACCATTCCCTACAGGAATCTACCCACAAAGGAGCCCTCTCCAGAGGTTTGGAATATTAATTTTCAAAAAGGTATTTGTTAAGAATACCACCGGGTTGACCATATCCAACCCGCCTAGTCTCCTTGTACGGTAAGTAACCTCTCTCCTGATTAGGTTCAGCCTGTTTCCCCACAACATCTGAAAAAATATGCTGTAGACCGTACCCCAGAGAGACCCTGGCAAAACACAAACACTGCTTAGATACAGAAGCATGGGAATCAGGTAGGCTTTGCACAGTTGAATTCTTTCCCTCAGGTATAAAGACCATCCCTTCCAACGGTCCACCTTTTGATCGACATCTTTTAGTCTACTCTCCCAATTTTGCTAAAGGTAATCTCCATCCTGACCAAAATTGATGCCTAAGATCTTTACAGATCTTTCTGGGGTTCTGGAAGAGTGCCTTGGAGATCGAAGACAGGATCCCCTTCCCCCAGACAGAGAGTCTGACATTTGTTCCGGTTGATCTGAGACCCAGAAACCTCTGAATAGTGGACCTCCTCTGACATCACCCAGCTCACCTCCTCTTCCGAAGAGGCAAGAATGGAGACATCATCGGCGTATGCCACCACCTTCAGAGATGGCCCCCGCACCGCCAGTTCCATCCCCACCCCCGCCAATGGTTCACGATCTACCCTTCTAATGAAGGGATCAATCGCAAACACATACAGCAAAGGGCTTAAAGGACATCCCTGGTGGACACCAGAAGCCACCTCAAAAGGTCGACCCGACCAACCATTAATCAACGGGAAACTCTCTGCCCCTTAGCACAAAGTTTTTAACCAGTCTACAAACCTCCTGAGTAACCCATACCACAAGAGAACGGACCACAGGTACTCATGGTTCACCCGGTCAAAAGCCTTCGCCTGGTCCAAAGATAACAGAAACCCTTTCCAAAGGCCCGCCCTGCCCTGCTGCACGGCTTCTCGGACACTGAGAACGGCTCTAAAAGCGCTCCGACCGGGAACAGAGCAGTGCTGAGCCTCAGAAAGAAGTCTCGGTGCAAACTTCACCAATCTGCAGAAAAGTATTTTTGCCAGAATCTTCCTGTCCACATTGAGAAGCGATATGGGTCTCCAGTTTTCAATGCGAGATGGATCTTTACCCTTTGACAGAATAATCAAGGCTGACTTACCTATTGACTTTGGCTGAGTGCCCAAGGAAAGACACTCGTTAAACACCTCAGTCAAGAGAGGAACTAATTGTTCCTTGAAAGCCTTGTACCACTCGGATATTAAGCCATCCGGACCTGGCGATTTCTTGGGCCTAAGCCCTTCAATGGCCAATCCCACTTCCTCTTGCATGATAGGTTCTGCCAAAACATCAAGAGAAGGGTCTATTCCTGCCCTGGGAATAACTTCAGCCAAGAAAGCTGAAAAACTGTCCCGATTTAGCTCTTTCCTACCCAAGAGGTGAGAGTAGAAAGACCTGATGACCTCCAGGATCCCTGATTTGGACCTATTCAGGGAACCCGTACTGTCGACCAGGCCTACCACGAATTACTTTTTACTGCCATCTTACAGTTTCCAAAGGATTGGGTGAGCGTACTTCCCAAAATCCCTTTCAGCAACCAAAGAGGCGTATCTATCGTACTGACACCTCTTGAGCAAGGATTTCACACGAGAGATATCCTCACGGCTACCCCCTGTCGAAACCAGCCTTTCAAGTTTCTTCCTCAGTTCCTGGTACAGACAGTATCTGTCCCAGCTCCTGAGGTTAGAAAGCTCACGGAAAAACCTTGCCGTCCTTTTTTTTTATATCTCCCACCACTCCGACTTACTGCTGCAGAAATCCACCAAAGGTTCCTGGCTCTGAATGAAATCCTCAAAGGACTGTCTTATTGTCACTTCTTCCAGGAGAGACGAATTCAGCTTCCACATTCCTCTGCCCATACAGGGAGTCTCTGCAACATTCAAAGAGAAAATAATCAAACAGTGGTCGGAGAATTCCACTTCCACAGCTTCTAAAGCCGAGAAAACAGCCTCCTCCTTTAAATAAAACCTATCTATTCTAGACCTACGATTTCCCTGATGAAAGGTGAAATCCGCGTGGTCTGGCTTATGTCGTAAATGGGCGTCCACCAGACGAGTATCCTCAACTATCCTAGACAACACAACGCTATCAGCATCCAGCCCACCTTTGGAGCCTCCCCTATCACAGGCCCTCGTCACATTGTTGAAGTCCCCTCCAAAGATCACTTGCCGGCTGGTAAAAAGAAAAGGCTTAATCCTCATGAGGAGACACTTGCGGTCCCACTTACTCTGTGGGCCGTAGATGTTTATTAATCTCAATTCTTGTCTCCCCATGAGGACATCTAAAATCAGGCACCTTCCCATTTCTAACTCGATTATCCTCCTGCATTCCACTCTTTCGGCGGTCTTAAAAAGTACCGCCACCCCGCTACGTGGCTCGGCCTCAAGAGACCAGAAAGACGGACCTAGCCGCCATTCTTGCTTGGCTTTTGCCAGCAGAGTCATACTTGTTAACCAGGTCTCTTGCAAAAACAAAATATCAGCTTCAATACGGCTGAAAAAATCAAAGGCCAGGAAACGAGCTGCGTCTGACTTAATACTGGCAATGTTAATGCTTGCCAGTGTCAACGGGGTGAGTTCCTCCATCATTGATGATCGAGTTAGCCTTCTTTTTCCCCACCCCACCATCAGCATTTTCATCTGAACCATCACACTTCTTCTGTCTTTTCAAACATACAGAGACATCCATACCATCCTTTTTGCCCAAGGTTCCAGGCCTGGCCCCCCCTCCAGAAGGTAATTTACCCCCCGAAGGACAGGGTCTGGCAGCCTGCGAGGAAGCCCCCGCGCCCTCTGGCACCACACCCTCCTCCCCCCCCAGCTGAAGCAGTTGGGGGATCCTCGTCAAGGGCCTGGTACCGATTAGAGACTTCCACCAGAGGGGACCCAGTTGATCCTTCCTTAGGCCTCTGGTAAAGGATGAGTGGGACATATGGGTCCCACTCGAGAGAGGGCTTACGACCCTCTCTTTTCTTCTTCTTCTTACTCCGCTTGTTCCTCCTACCCTCCAACCACGCTCTGCCACCCTCGTCCAGGCTTTCGCCGTACGAGGAGACAGGGTTGGCGGATAGGTTAGCCTCCACAGGTTGGGCCTCTGGTTCCCCATCGTCGCTGTACCCCTGGTGACTACAACCGGGATCCTCAGCCAGACCAGCCAAAAAAACAGCTAAAGGGTCAGCTGCCATCTGTTCCCTATCTTTGCGGAGTTGTTCTTGACGCCTGATCCTGGATGGCCTTTGCTTCTTCAGATCCTGTCTGCTTCTTCCAGCGCTAGTAGTTCCAGCGCTCGTCCCCTCACCAACTGATTCAGTCCCGCAGCAGGCTCCTCACCAACCACAGACCCAGCTTCACGGCTAGTACCTGCCTGATCTTGAGCCCAGCCCTAAACCCTGTTGGCGAAGGCAAGCGGACAGCGACTAAACCGGTGACCTAGGTCCCCACAGAGGTTGCACAGGATCCGCCTAGAAAATGTGGCAAGATGACCAGTGTCCCCACACTTTGCACACATGCGAACATCGCATTGTGCGCTGAAGTGGGTGGGACTGCCGCACTTGTGACAGACCTTTGGCTGGCCCCCCCTTATAGAACACCATAATCCTATCCCTTCCTATGAAGGCAGAGGAGGGAATATGAGCAACAGAATTGCCCCGATCAAACAGCTCCACGCTGAAGGTCAAGGCACCTGACCAGATGCCATGCTCTTCGAGCACCTTGGCGGGGAACTGCCCCACCCAGCATACTGTGGGGTGCTGTATACAATATGTGACGAAAAAACAATCTCAGAATGGCCTGGATTAGTAAAAGCGTTTTAAAGTTATCACCACATAAAGTGACATGTCAGATTTTCAGCAAATAGCCTGGTCCTTAGCCCCTTCAGGACCCTGAGATTTTCCATTTTTGCATTTTCATTTTTCACTACCCTCATTCCCATAGTCCTAACTTTTTTATTTTTCCATTCACATAGCCTCATGAGGGCTTATTTTTTGCAGGATAAGTTGTACTTTCTAATGGCACCATTTACGGTTGCATACCACATAGTAGGAAACGGGAAAAAAATTCCAAATGGGGTAGAATTGAGAAAAAAATGCTATTCTGATAAAGTTTTTTTTTTTTCTTTTTTCATTGTACACTATGCAGTAAAATTTACGTGTTATATTAATTCTCCAGGTAAGTATGGTTACAACGATACCACACTTGTATAATTTTTCTTGCGTTTTAAATTAAAACCTTTGAGAAAAAAAAAATAATTTTTATAACCATATTCTGACCCCTATAACTTTTTTGTAGTTATGTGTACAGGGCTGTGTGAGGCCTCATTTTTTGCGGGACGGTCTGTTATTTTCAGAAGAATTTGAAGTGTGTCCGACATTTTGATCACTTTTTATCACGGCCGTCTTTAACAAGGGGCAAAAGGGGCAGCTGCCCTGGGCCCAGTTGCTCCTGGGGGGCTACCTCTTGAACCCTGCTGGAGTGTTGCTGCAGGAGAAGTTTGCCTTAACTGCAGAGATTTTTTTGTGAAGATTACATCAGGAAAAGGTGACGGGGCTGTTATACTAATATACTGTAAGCTACTGTATACTGTGGGGGCTGTATACTGTGGGGTGCTATACTGCTCTACTGTATACTGTGGGATGCTGTATACTGGGTGCTATACTGCTCTACTGTATACTGTTGGGTGCTGTATATTGTGGGGTGTTATACTGCTCTACTGTATACTGTGGTGGGCTGTATACTATGGGGTGCTGTATACTGTAAGCTACTGTATACTGTGGGGTGCTGTATACTGTGGGGTGCTATACTACTCTACTGTATACTATGGGGTGCTGTATAGAGATGTCCCGAACTATTCGCCGGCGAACAGTTCCCGGCGAACATCGCTTGTTCGCATTCGCCGCAGCAGGCGAACATATGCGATGTTCAGTCCGCCCCCTATACGTCATCATTGAGCAAATTTTGACCCTGTACCTCACAGTCAGCAGACACATTCCAGCCAATCAGCTGCAGACCCTCCCTCCCGGACCCTCCCACCTCCTATCAAAAAGCAAGGACAGCATCCATCTTAGATTCATTCTGAAGCTGCAGTGTTAGTGAGAGCAGGGAGAGTGCTGCTGCTGCTGCTGAATTAATAGGGAAATCGTTAGCTAGGCCAGTGTATTAAGTGTCCACTCCAGTCCTGAAAGACTCATCTAATCTGCTGTAAGGACAGCGTTCTGACAGCACCCCAAAAAGCCCTTTTTAGGGCTGGTACATCAGTCTGCTTTTATTTTATTTTTTTCTATATATATGTTGCAGTTGCCTGCCAGTGTGTGTCAGACCCACAGACTGTACTGTGCCCACTGCCAGTGCCCACCACTCATATCTGGTGGCACAGTAGCTTGCAGATAAAAGAGTAATATATTTTTTTCTCTGTAATATAATTGCAGTTGCCTGCCAGTGTGTGTCAGGCCCACAGACTGTACTGTGCCCACTGCCAGTGCCCACCACTCATATCTGGTGGCACAGTAGCTTGCAGATAAAAAAGTAATACATTTTTTTCTCTGTAATATAATTGCAGTTGCCTGCCAGTGTGTGTCAGGCCCACAGAGTGTATTGTGCCCACCGCCAGTGCCCACCACTCATATCTGGTGGCACAGTAGCTTGCAGATAAAAAAGTAATACATTTTTTTCTCTGAAATATAATTGCAGTTGCCTGCCAGTGTGTGTCAGGCCCAGAGAGCGTACTGTGCCCACTGCCAGTGCTAACACCTCTCATATCTGATGGCACAGTAGCTTGCAGATACAAAAGTAATACAATGTTTTCTCTGTAATATAATTGCAGTTGCCTGCCAGTGAGTGTCAGGCCCTCAGACTGTACTGTGCCCACTGCCCACCACTCATATCGGGTGGCACAGTACCTTGCACGCATAGTACTACTAATCTTAAAAAAAAATGACAGGCAGAGGCAGGCCACCCCGCAGGGGCAGTCGTGGTCGTGGTGCTGTGATTTCCTTTGGCCCTAGAATAATGCCCAGTGTCCAGAGGCCACGTACCCTGAACTCGAAAAGTTCTGAGGACATAGTTGACTGGCTAACACAGGACACCCAATCTTCTACAGCTTCCGCTCGGAACCTTGATGCACCATCCTCCTCCAGCTCAGCTTCGGGCACCTCTCAAGTTACCACTCGCCCGCCTGCCGCCACCACCAACACTAGCACCACAGCCGCTTCACTTGATCTGTCAGAGGAGTTATTTACACATCAGTTGGAAGAAATGAGTGATGTGCAACCATTATTGCCAGAGGATGTAGATAACAGGGATATGTCTCAGTCAGGCAGCATTTCACACATGACGTACGGTGTGATGATGATGATGTTGTACCCGCTGCTGCTTCCTTTGCTGGTGTTTCAGATACAAGTGAAGCGGTTTGATGATGACGATGTGTCCATGGATGTCACGTGGGTGCCCGCTCAAAGAGAAGAAGAACAGGGGAAAGTTCAGATGGGAAGACAGAGAGAGGAGGAGACAGTTGGAAGCAGGGGGAGGTCGTCGCAAGGAACTAGTGGCACAGTCAGACAGCATGTTGCCACCACCAGAATGCCGTCATTGCAAAGCTCAGCAGTGTGGCATTTTTTTTGTGTGTCTGCCTCTGATAACAACGATGCCATTTGCAACCTGTGCCAAAAGAAACTGAGTCGTAGGAAGTCCAAACCCACCTAGGTACAACTGATTTGCGAAGGCACATGATCTCACTTCACAACGCCTATGGGATCAACACATGATGAGTACAAGCAGCACACAAACTCAAAGCCACCATCCTCCTCCTGGTCCAGCATCTTCAGCCACGTCAACCACTGCTGTCCTCCTTGCCCCCTCTCAACCACCTGCCACTCCGCCTCTCACCTTCAGCAGTTCCTGCTCATCTGCTCACAGTCAGGTGTCTGTCAATGAAATGTTTGAGCGTAAGAAGCCAATGTCACAGAGTCATCCCCTTGCCCGGCGTCTGACAGCTGGCTTGTCTGAACTCTTAGCCCTCGAGCTTTTACCATACAAGCTGGTGGAGTCTGAGGCCTTCAAAAAATTTGTAGCTTTTGGGACATCGCAGTGGAAGGTACCCGGCCTAATTTTTCACAAAAGGCAATCCCCAACCTGTACTCTATTGTGGAAAAGGAAGTCATGGCATGTCTGGCACACAGTGTTGGGGCAAGGGTCCATCTGACCACTGATACCTGGTCTGCAAAGCACGGTCAGGGCAGGTATATCATGTACACTGCGCATTGGGTAAACCTGCTGACGGCTGCCAAGCATGGAATGCGTAGCTCTGCAGAGTAGTTGGTGACACCGCCACGACTTGCAGGCAGGCCTGCTGCCACCTCCTCTACTCCTCCTACTCCATCCTCTTCGCTAACCTCCTCGGCTGAGTCCTCTTCTGCTGCTGCGTCGTGCTCCACATCAACGGCAGCCCCCAGCTCCCCAGGGGCTATTCCACATCCCGGATACGACAGTGTCACGCCGTCTTGGGGTTGACTTGCCTGAAAGCAGAGAGTCACACCGGACCAGCACTCCTGTCCGCCCTGAATGCACAGGTGGATCAGTGGCTGACCCTGCACCAACTGGAGATCGGGCAAAGTGGTGTGTGACAAAGGAAGCAATTTGTGTGGCGGCATTGAATTTGGGCAAGTTGACACATGTGCCGTGCATGGCCACATGTGTTTGAATTCTGATCGTACAACGCTTTGTGCATAAGTACCCAGGTTTACAGGACTTCCTCAAGCAGGCCAGGAAGGTGTGTGGCCATTTCAGGCGTTCCTACACGGCCATGGCGCACTTTTTCCGATATTCCACGGCGAAACACATGCCAGTGAGGCGTTTGATTTGCGACAGCCCGACACGTTGGAATTCAACACTCCTAATGTTCGACCACCTGCTCCAACAAGAAAAAGCCATCAACGAGTATTGTATGACCGGGGTGCTAGGACAGCCTCTGTGGAGCTGGTATTTTTTTGGCCACTTTACTGACGCTCATGCGTAATGCCTGTAGGCTCAAGCGTCCTTTTGAGGAGGTGACAAACCTAATCAGTCGCACCGAAGGCACCATCAGCGACATCATCCCATTTGTTTTCTTCCTGGAGCGTGCCCTGCGAAGAGTGCTGGATCAGGCCGTAGATGAGCGTGAAGAGGAAGAGGAAGAGTTGTGGTCACCATCACCACCAGAAACAGCCTTATCAGCATCGTTGCTGTACCTGCGGCAACGCTGGAGAGGAGTCTGAGGAAGAGGAGTCAAGGAGGAATGTGGCTTTGAGGAGGAGGAAGACCAACCACAGCAGGCATCCCAGGGTGCTCGTTGTCACCTATCTGGTACCCGTGGTGTTGTACGTGGCTGGGGGGAAGAACAGACCTTCAGTGAGATCAGTGAGGACGAGGAACAGGACATGAGTAGCTCGGCATCCAACCTTGTGCAAATGGGGTCTTTCATGCTGTCATGCCTGTTGAGGGACCCTCGTATAAAAAGGCTGAAGGAGAACGACCTGTACTGGGTGGCCACGCTACTACACCCCCAGTATAAGCAGAAAGTGCCTGAAATGTTACCGAATTACCGGAAGTCGGAAAGGATGCAGCAGTTCCAAAACAAGTTAAAAAGTATGCTTTACACAGCGTATAAGGGTGATGTCACAGCACAACGGGAATCTAACAGGGGAAGAGGTGAAAGTAATCCTCCTCCTACCACGACCACACCGGCAAAGACAGGACGCTTTACAGACGTGTTGTTGATGGAGGACATGCAGAGCTTTTTAAGTCCTACGCATCGCCACAGCCCTTCGGGGTCCACCCTCAGAGAACGACTCGACCGACAGGTAGCAGACTACCTCGCCTTAACTGCAAATATCGACACTCTGAGGAGCGATGAACCCCTTGACTACTGGGTGTGCAGGCTTGACCTTTGGCCTGAGCTATCCCAATTTGCGATAGAACTTCTGGCCTGCCCCGCTTCAAGTGTCCTGTCAGAAAGGACCTTCAGCACAGCAGGAGGAATTGTCACTGAGAAGAGAAGTCGCCTAGGTCAAAAAAGTCTAGATCACCTCACCTTTATTAAGATGAATGAGGGATGGATCCCGAAGGGACTGACAGTGGCGGATGCATTTGACTAAAAAAGGCCTGATGAGATGCCTTGGGCTAAAAATGGTCCACACGCTGCTGTATTTAATCTCTGCATGCCGGATGACTTGCGTGACTTCTCCGCCACCAACTAGGGTTCAAGCCGCAATGTTTTAGTGCACTTTCTGCCTGGAAAACATAAATTTCTCCGGCCGCTGCTACAGCAGCGGCTGCAACAATACCTCGTTTTTCAGGCATGTGTACATACCTAATTTTTCTGGCCTCTGGTGCTGCACTGTGGCTGCAAAAACAAAACAAAAAAAAAGGCACATACATGTGTCAATTCCCCTTCGTGATCGTTACCTTGTTGTGGTGAAGGGGCTGCGTATCACAATGAAGCGATCACCTCTATGAGTGTGTTGGCAATGGCAATGTTGGCACACCCCAGATGATAAGGTCGTTGCTTCATTGTGAACAGACCAAAAGCGATCGGCTGGATAATTTTGCATAGAAAAAACATTAATTTTCTTTGTGATCATCTAAGGTGATCATTAAAGCCTACTAGGCCAACAATGGGCCCACACTGCTGAATCATTGTTTTTTGGGTCACTTAACTGTCACTGAACTACCTCAGCACGACCATAGGCTTTGAAAAACCACCATCGCCTGCAATCTCCCAAACGTGCGCACGAGCACAGTCATCACTACACCAAGATTGACGCATAGAGGAATAAAATTTATGTCATGAGTGTGTCAACTATTGACAACTCTTTGTGGTTGTCTAAAATCTATTCCATACACATCCCCTGATAGGAATAGTACTACTTAACACACCACTCATATAGGGTGGCACAGTACATTACACAGCACGCGCAGTGCCCAAATTGGAAGTAGAGGACCAACCAAGCATCTTTTTCCATCTCCCGGTTCCTAAAATCTATTCCATACACCGGCCCCTGATAGGGGACGTAACAGGGATTACACTGATAAGAATAGTACTACTTAACATACCACTCATATAGGGTATCACAGAGCATTTTTGCGGCGCACACGCGCAGTGCCCCGAATTGGAAGTAAGAGGACCGACCAAGCATCTTTTTCCATTTCCCGGTTCCTAAAATCTATTCCATACACCGGCCCCTGATAGGGGACAAAACAGAGATTAAACTGGTAAGAACAGATTTTTTTAATAAAAAAAAAGAGGACAGCCTCTGCGGAGCTGGGTATTTTTGGGCCGCGTTACTGAACGCTCATGCACAATGGCTGTAGGCTCATTCGTCCTTTTGCTGAGGTGACAAACCTGGTCAGTCAAACCCAAGGCAACATCATCGACCTCATCCCATATGCGTTTTTTCTGGAGCGTGCCCTGCGAAGAGTGCTGGATCAGGCCGTAGATGAGCATGAAGAGGAAGAGTTGTGGTCACCATCACCACCAGAAGCAGCCTTGTCGTCGTCGATTGCTGGACCTGCGGCAACGCAGAGAGAGGAGTCTGAAGAAGAGGAGTCAGAGGAGGAAGGTGGCTTTGAGGAAGTGGAAGACCAACCACAGCAGTCGTCCCAGTGGGCTAGTTGTCACCTTTCGGGGGGACCCTTGGTGTTGTACGTGGCTGGGTGGAGGAAGAGACCTTCAATGACGTCAGTGAGGACAAGGAACAGGACATGGCTAGCTTGGTATCCAACCTTGTGTAAATGGGGAGTTTGCGGTTGTGAAAATGGCTGTTTGTGGTTGTTTGCGGTGCGTTAAACGGGGAGTTTGGTCTGTCAGAGTTTGGTCTGTCACTGTGAAGCGGGCGTAACCCTTACACTACCTGATCGATGCAACATCATACCTGATGTTTTAAAGCACGTTATTCCAAACAATTTAGGAATGTTAGGTGATTTATGCCCTTTATGGATTAAAACCCGACTCTGCGTCAACTACGTAATTTTCCATGGGAGTTTTGCCATGGATCCCCCTCCAGCATGCCACAGTCCAGGTGCTAATCCCCTTGAAATAACTTTTTTATCACTATTGTGGCCAGAAAGAGTCCCTGTTGGTCTTAAAATTCACCTGCCTATTGAAGCCCAGTTCGCCCGTCCGTGAACATTTGTGGAAATTCGCGTTCGCCGTTCGCGAACGGAAAATTTTATGTTCGCGACATCTCTAGTGCTGTATACTGCGGGGTGCTGTATACTGTGGAGTGCTATACTGCTCTACTGTATACTGTGGGGTGCTATATACTATGGGGTGCTATACTCCTCTACTGTATACTCTGGGGTGCTGTATACTGTGGGGGGCTGTATATTTTGGGGTGCTGTATACTGCGGGGTGCTGTATACTGTGGAGTGCTATACTGCTCTACTGTATACTGTGGGGTGCTGTATACTATGGGGTGCTATACTGCTCTACTGTATACTATGGGGTGCTGTATACTATGGGGTGCTGTATACTGTGGGGGGCTGTATACTGTGGGGGGCTGTATACTGTGGGGGGAGCTGTATACCGTGGGGTACTATGCCGCTTTACTGTATACTGTGAGGTGCTGTATACTGTGAGGTGCTGTATACTGTGGGGTGCTGTATATTGTGTTGTGCTATACTTCTCTACTGTATACTGTGGGGTGCTGTATACTGTATACCGTGAGGTGCTGTATACTGTGAGGAGCTGTATATTGTGGTGTGCTATACTGCTCTACTGTATACTGTGGGGTGCTGTATACCGTTGGGTTGCTGTATACTGTGGGGGGCTATACTGCTTTTCTATATACTGTGAGGTGCTGTATATTGTGGGGTGCTATACTGCTCTACTGTATACTATGGGGTGCTGTTTACTGTGGGGTACTGTATACTATGGGGTGCTATACTACTCTACTGTATATTGTGGGGTGCTGTATATTGTGGGGGGCTGTATACTCTGGGGTGCTATACTGCTCTACTGTATACTGTGGGATGCTATACTGCTTTACTGTATACCTGGGGTGCTATATACTGTGAGGTGCTGTATAGTTTTGGGTGCTGTATACTATATACTGTGAGGTGCTGTATACTGTGGGGTGCTATACTGCTCTACTGTATACTGTGGGTGCTGTATACCATTGGGTTGCTGTATACTGTAAGGTGCTATACTGCTTTACTGTATACTGTGGGGTGCTGTTTACTGTGGGGTGCTATACTGCTCTACTGTGGGGTGCTGTATATCATTGGGTTGCTGTATACTGTAAGGTGCTATACTGCTTTACTGTATACTGTGGGGTGCTGTATACTGTGAGGGATGTATATTGTGGGGGCTGTATACTGTGGGGGGCTGTATACTGCTCTACTGTATACTATGAGGTGCTGTATACTGCGGTGTGCTATACTGCTCTACTGTATACTGTGGGGTGCTATACTGCGCTACTATATACTGTGGGTTGCTGTATACTGTATAGTATGGGGTGCTGTATACTGTGGGGTGCAGTATACTGTGCAGTGTCGTACTGCATACTGTGGGGTGCTGTATACTATAGGGTGCTATACTGCATACTGTGGGGTGCTGTATACTATAGGGTGCTATACTACATACTGTGGGGTTCTGTATACTATAGGGTGCTATACTGCCTGCATACTGTGGGATGCTGTATACTATAGGGTGCTATACTGCATACTGTGGGGTACTGGGGTGCATTGTAACGCTAGGGTGAGCCGAGCCCCAGTCTCCTTCCTGCAAAGCGGTGCCCACTTCCAGCCTGAGCCCAGCTGCCCAGAGCACTGATCCTGAGCCGCTGGAGTCTTCAGAACTGGAAGTATTTACAGTCATTCACTGTACTCTACCAGGTGTGTGGATTTTTTTTTGTGTGTGTTGTGGTGGAGGGCGTGATTGCATTCTAGGGTGTGGGATGGCGGTATCCAGGGGGCCAAAGTACATTTTTGCCCAGGGTCCAAACAATATTAAAGACGGACCTGCTTTTTAGAAAAAAATTATTGGGTAGTTGAAAGTGACAAAAATATTAATATTGTTATATTTTAATTGTATGGGCATTTTCGCACCACCACTGTGGATGCACATGATGTTATTTTTGTTATTGGTAAGGTATTTTTATTTTAAGGAAAGGGGGGGATTTTAACTTTTAGGTTTTTTTATTTTTTTTATATTTGTAAAACTTTTTTTTTACTTTTTTTAACTCACCTTGGGTGACAATAATTGGCAATCATTAGCAATAAATAGCCATCATTGAACGCTTCATTTGGAATTTAATAATACAATGCTGCAACCTAGTGGCCTGTATTGGTATATTCCTAAAATAGACACTGAAGCCTGCTTGAGGCTTCTCTGTATTTTAGCGATGTAACAGCGTTTCCCGATCTCAGTCGGGTAACGCTGTTACCGTAGTGGAAGCGCTCAACTTCCGCTTTCAGACTGATCAGATACCGTGGTCACATTTGACCACGGCATCTGAAGGGTAAAATTTATGCAATCAGCCTTATGGCATACACGTGCCGCGGGTCTCTGCTATTTAAAATAGCAGAAACCCGCCGGCTATGGCGCCTGCAGCACGTGCGAGAGCGGGCGCCATATTTAGGGACCGGACTTCCGCCGTCCATATACGGCGGAGGTCCTTATGGGGTTAAGGTGAAACATGCAGGGTCCTGAAGGGGTTAAACATAAGCCTAGCCCTAACAAATAGACTTAAACAAACAAGCCTTGCTGAGTAAGACAGTCCCTGACTATACGTGGGGCCAACTACCCGGCCCACAGGTACAAATGGAAAGTATTGGGTGGAACATGCAATACCTTCTGCCGTTCAGCAGTCAGCTTCTCCAGGTGTGGCCACACTGCACAGCTCTACACTGAGCTTTAAATTAGGCCCTAATGACCCATGTGACCGGCAGCTGTGAGCTATGGAAGCCCAGGACCGAAGCCCGGGTGGAGTGAGCGTCCCACTGCCAACCTCACTCACTCCAGTATAAGCAGGTCCCAGTACGTATTTAACAATCTGTCCTATGTTAGCTATGGCCAACATAGACAAAACAGGCTATCAACCCTGGCCCTGCTTATTCGGTGTCTGGGTTAACCTTTCGGTTCCCATAGACACACCTAAGGCTTACCACACACAGTTTAACTGTTTCAATGACAGATATGGGTTCTCCCAAACGATACCCTTCTCACAATGGACACTGCACAGTACCACTTCTTTTCTCCTGTATGCTGGGTTTGATGCTCAGTATCTTATCCTGTACATATACACAACGCATAGTTCAACTTCACAGATTTTTTTTTATTGATGGCTCTAGTTTATTTTTTTGTATCCTTCTCATGGCATAGCCCACAAGGAACATACAGATCCAGGAGTTCATGAAGGTCTCAGTCAGCAGGTAGTCAAAGATGTAATCCTGGAATGAAATGAGAGCTGTTAATATATGACCCCTTCCCCTCCCTGGTGCCCATTTGGGCCATTAAAGGCTAAAATATGTTGGTGTGTACCTGGAGGCTGTGGATAAGGCAGCCATTGGTACGATTAGAGTACCCCACGGTGTTCAGAGCTTCCCGGGCATAGTCATCACTGGTCTTCACCAGAATATTGGTGGCTATATTGTTGGTCATGTTGGTGGACACCAAGTTCGGCAGAACAGACTGAGGAGACAGAGGTTAGCCGTCACTTTATGTAACTTCTCTTTTATACACTGTAGGTCAATGAGGGAGACTTAGCTTCCTTCTGATTGGCTAACGTCATTCGGGCTTTTATTTACATACAGCACAGAAAATAATTTATTAGACGGGACTATATTGTTATATCAGGTCGTACACTCCAGTCACACCCAGAGCTACAGTCATCATTGAAGTTTACAAAGGGCTTAATAAAATCTATAAAAAGGAGATAAAATTTGCAAAAATACAAAATGAACAGCAAGTGTCGAAAGAGGGCAAAAGAAATCCCAAATAATTATTTCAATATACTGTATAACTGCTAAAAAACCAAGGTCTGAGTATGTAAGTCCCCTAAATAATAGTAAATAGGGGTTATTCACTGAATATATGGAAAAGGCAGAGTTACTAAATGTTATTATTTTTTTTTATCTCTGTATATACAAAAGAAGAGAAAGGAGCTGATATCTGTGGTGCTGGGGCTGTTAGTACATCCAGTAATATACTCAACTGGCTAACTGTAGATATGGTCCATGCTAAGTTAAGTAAGGTAAATGTGAACAAGGCTCCGGTCCAGATGGATTATTCCAGTGCCCCTGTTTATAATTTTTAGAGATTCGCTAGGGACTGGTACAGTGAGAAGTGATTGGCACAAGACAAATGTGGTGCCCATATTCAAAAAAGGATCTAGGTCCTCCACAGGTAATTATAGACCAGTTAGTTTAACTTCTGTTGTGGGAAATATGTTTGAAGGAATCTTAAGGGACTATATACAGGAGTATGTGACTGTGAATAATATTATAAGTGATAACCAGCATGGGTTTACCAAGGACAGAAGTTGTCAGACTAACCTGATTTGTTTTCATGAGGAGGTAAGTAGAAGCCTGGACAGAGGGGCGGCTGTGGATGTAGTGAGGTAAGTAGTAGCCTGGACAGAGGGGCGGCTATGGATGTAGTGAGGTAAGTAGAAGCCTGGACAGAGGGGCGGCTGTGGATGTAGTGAGGTAAGTAGTAGCCTGGACAGAGGGGCGGCTATGGATGTAGTGAGGTAAGTAGAAGCCTGGACAGAGGGGCGGCTGTGGATGTAGTGAGGTAAGTAGTAGCCTTGAACAGAGGGGCGGCTATGGATGTAGTGAGGTAAGTAGTAGCCTGGACAGAGGGGCGCTGTGGATGAGTGAGGTAAGTAGTAGCCTGGACAGAGGGCGGCTATGGATGTAGTGAGGTAAGTAGAAGCCTGGACAGAGGGGCGGCTATGGATGTAGTGAGGTAAGTAGAAGCCTGGACAGAGGGGCGGCTGTGGATGTAGTGAGGTAAGTAGTAGCCTGGACAGAGGGGCGGCTATGGATGTAGTGAGGTAAGTAGAAGCCTGGACAGAGGGGCGGCTGTGGATGTAGTGAGGTAAGTAGAAGCCTGGACAGAGGGGTGGCTGTGGATGTAGTGAGGTAAGTAGAAGCCTGGACAGAGGGGCGGCTGTGGATGTAGTGAGGTAAGTAGAAGCCTGGACAGAGGGGCGGCTGTGGATGTAGTGAGGTAAGTAGTAGCCTGGACAGAGAGCGGCTGTGGATGTAGTGAGGTAAGTAGTAGCCTGGACAGAGGGGCGGCTATGGATGTAGTGAGGTAAGTAGAAGCCTGGACAGAGGGGCGGCTATGGATGTAGTGAGGTAAGTAGAAGCCTGGACAGAGGGGCGGCTGTGGATGTAGTGAGGTAAGTAGTAGCCTGGACAGAGGGGCGCTATGGATGTAGTGAGGTAAGTAGAAGCCTGGACAGAGGGGCGGCTGTGATGTAGTGAGGTAAGTAGAAGCCTGGACAGAGGGGCGGCTGTGGATGTAGTGAGGTAAGTAGAAGCCTGGACAGAGGGGCGGCTGTGGATGTAGTGAGGTAAGTAGAAGCCTGGACAGAGGGGCGGCTGTGGATGTAGTGTTTCTGGATTTTGCAAAGGCTCTTGATACTGTCCCTCGTAGATGTTTAATAGGTAAAGTAAGGTCTATAGGCTTGGAGAGTACAGTTTGTAATTGGATTGAAAACTGGCTGAAGGACCGTGTCCAGAGCGATGTGGTCAATGATTCCTATT
This sequence comes from Bufo bufo, assembly GCF_905171765.1. Taxonomy (NCBI): domain Eukaryota; kingdom Metazoa; phylum Chordata; class Amphibia; order Anura; family Bufonidae; genus Bufo; species Bufo bufo. The sequence goes on from NC_053389.1 coordinate 812,440,496, forward strand.
CAGAATGGTCCCGGGTTATAAGTGGTGACCCCAAGGTTCAGTGCTGGGTCCTCTATTATTTAATTTATGTATTAATGATATCGAGGACAGGATTAATAGCACCATATCTATTTTTCCAGATGACACTAAGCTGTGCAGTACTGTACAGTCTATGGAAGATGTCCACAAACTACAAGCTGACTTGAACACCCTGAGTGATTGGGCATCAACTTGGCAACTGAGGTTCATTGTGGATAAATGTAGAGTTCTGCATCTCGGTAGTAATAATCTCTGTTCTTCATATGTCCTAGGGGAGGTAACACTGGGGGAGTCACTTATAGAGAAGGATTTGGGTGTCCTTGTAGATGGTAGATTAAACAGCATACAATGTCAATCAGCTGCTTCTAAGGCCACCAGGATATTGTCATGCATTAAACGAGGCATGGACTCGCGGGGCAGGGATGTAATATTACCACGTTACAAAGCGCTGGTGCGGCCTCATCTGGAATATACAGTCCAGTTCTGGGCACCAGTCCATAGAAAGAATGCCGTGGAGCTGGAAAAAGTACAGAGGAGAGCTACTAAACTGATTAGGGTCATGGAGGGTCTTAGTTATGAGGAAAGATTAAAAGAATTAAATTTATTTAGTCTTGAGAAGAGACGTCTAAGGGGGGACACGATTAACCTGTACAAGTATATAAATGGGCCATACAAAAATACGGTGAAAAACTGTTCCATGTAAAATGCCCTCAAAAGACAAGGGGGCGCTGTGTAAAGGGGGAATATTACTCACCAATATTTATGTAAATATTGATACTTAATATTCATAAATAGGAGGAGCCGTCTATTGATAACTCCGCCTATTTATACCTTTATATAATAATAACAATACCTTCACTATGCCTTACACTGATCGCTACACTAGCTGCATGCGCCTTACTAACTAACTATCGCCAATAACTACACGTTACCGACGGATACAAATATAACAGTATTTATTAACAATACACTACGCAATACATTTACAATACAGCACTAGATATACAGTACTCAACTACACTACACAGTCCCAATTCCACCCACAAACTAACTATACGATACACACATTCAATATTAACAGCCCACCCACCTAGTACTATAAACTATCCCTATGGGGTAGACGAAGGTTGACGGTGGTCTTACTAGAGTGTAAGCCAACCATAAAGCATAAATATACCGCGGGAGGTGATTAGGGTAAATCAGGGAAGGGATTACTAGGGGTGTTGGATTATCAGGGGTAATAAGGGGTAGGGTACCAGGGGTATATAGGTTAGGGTTACCAGGGGTATATAGGGTAGGGTACCAGGGGTATATAGGGTAGGGTTACCAGGGGTATATAGGGTAGGGTTAGGGTTACCAGGGGTATATAGGGTAAGGTTACCAGGGGTATATACCAGGGGTATATAGGGTAGGGTTTATAGTGAGTAGGGGGGTATATAGTGGGGTATATAGGGAGTGAGAGTAGTGGGGTATATAGAGTAGTGGGGTATATAGGGAGTGAGAGTAGTGGGGTATATAGTGGGGTATATAGGGAGTGAGAGTAATGGGGTATACAGTGAGGGTGAGCGTAGTGGGGTATATAGGGAGTGAGAGTAATGGGTATATAGTAATAGGGGGGTATCAGAGGGGTACTTAGGTATAATGCTCGTTGTCCAGGGGTTGCTCGTTCGTCCAGGGATGATCCTCTCCGGCTGGGGCTCTGTACAGAAGTGCCTCAGCGTAGCGCCGCCTGACTATTTAAGTTTGGCGGCGCTCGCTCCCGAGGCAGCACGTCCGGACGTGCACAGTGCGCGCCGCCGGCCAGAACACGTGGGCCGGCGCGGGTGATATGACGTCACCGCGCCGGCCCGCGCATCCCGGAGCGCGCTTCCAGGCGGAGGGTTCCTTTGATCCTCCGCCTGTAGCGCATCTGCATACCATGCGGTGCGATAATTATCGCGCCGGAGGTGTGCAGATAACAGAGGGAGGGACGTTTGTTCCTCTCTCTGTTATGTTAACTATCCCCAACGGTTGGGGATAGTTAAATACCAAAAGGCATCGGATCTCTATTGATCCCATGCCTTTTGAGGTCACCAGAGGCTGGACATAATTGTCCAGCCATCTGGAGACCTTCTCATCCCCTGCAGGGATGCATGAGGGGGGGGGGGGCGGCACGTCTGGTTCCTATACTATATGTGTATGGATGCTTGGGCACATCCATACACATATATATACATATATACAGTTATATTATAAGTATATGCACAATCATGGATGTTTGGGGCACATCCACAAATATGCATACACCCACACGTGACAATAAGCCCATCCATACATATATATATACATATATACATAGAGATGTATGCCTGTCAAGGAGGCCTACATACATTTCCATGTATATCCCCTGGTCCCACCTGGACGGGCCCACAGTCAAGGGCCAATATACATGTATATATGTCAGGGCATATATACATATATATTTAAATATAACACTTCCTTCAACACGCTGCCTCCGACTGGAGAAGAAAAAGTTCAGTCTCAGGAAGCGTCAAAGATTCTTTACTGTAAGAACTGTGAATCTGTGGAATAGACTTTCTCAGGACGTGGTCACAGCTGGAACAGTGGACGGTCTTAAAAAGGGTTTATATGAATTCTTGAAAGTAAATGACATTATTGCTGATGAAAACGTGTAGAAATCTGAGTCTCACTTCCTTCTGGGATTCGCGCCCCCACCTATCCCTTTGGTTGAACTTGATAGAATTATGTCTTTTTTTCAACCGTATTAACTATCATTCTGCTGTTATATCAGGTCTTATGATTCAGTCACATCCAGGGCTGCATTTACAATGTTGCTGTTACATGATGTCATATCATATACTCCAGTCACCTCCAAAGCTACATTTACAATTTTGTTTTTTCTTTATGTCTTATACAGGCCATCAGGAAACATCAGATAACACGAGATCAAAGTCATGTCTCCATCTGACCTTCATCATAGTAAGCGTGACTGATGGCTGAGGAGGACGGAGGTAATGCTGTGGAGGTAATACTGGTACCTGAACTGTAATCCCATCAGATCTGTACTCATAGTGTAGGGAGCGGGAGAAAAAGTCCATGAAAACCTAAAAAAAAAACACAATGTGGAAGTGAGATGATGAGAGTGATGTTGGTGATTTTAGAGATGATAGTGATGTTGGGGATTATAGTGATAATGATGATGGATATTATTGCTCTGATGGTAGTTATGTTGGTCATTGTAGTGATGACTTTGTTGGGGATTATATTGATGATATTGATTCTAATCATGATAATAGCAAAGTTGATTTTCATTAAAGCCTTCTGCCTGCAGCTGAATTACTGTATGAACCCATGTTCTAGGAATCCATAATACCATAACTAGAGAAATCTATGGCACCATACTGTGTCGCCACATGGCTCTGATTTTATACAGAAACATATGCCATGTTCCATTGGGTATCATATTACAGAGGTATTCTCATGAAGGCATCATATGGCAGCACATGCAGTGCCTGTGCCTCTCTGATATGAACTATTCTTGCTGTGGGTAACGCTCACAGTCATTTAAGAGGACAGCATTATTAATCCTATTAAAGCAGGCATACTGCCTGGTAGGGTTGATCATGTTGATTAAAACACCACTTATCTTTGTCTGTATGCTAAACAGCTGCAGAGATATCTGCGTTTTTAGTCATATGCAAATGAGCACTTTGGAGCACCAGGGGATGGGGCTGAATCCTTGGAGCACTGCTTTTAAAACTCCCTTTGCTCTGCACACTGCCCCTTCCCTAGATTGACAGTGCTAGATATCAGCATGCTCAGGGCAGAGCTATGTCCAAGAGCTGTGTCCTAGCATGTACATATCATATACACTACTTACTATACCCTTAACACATTGAAATATGCTTAGAAAGCTAATATACATATTACTGCTTTATTCACAAGCACAATATATGATTATAAAGACACCACTTTAAGTATAGAATAACATTCTTCTCTATGTCATAATGCTATAACTTATGCCAAGTTCACATCACTGTTTAGTTTTCCGTTCTTCTGATCCGTCAGAACAGAAAAATAAACAAAAAAAAATGATCCTGTATTTTAGGCATCTGTCATGCTCAGTTATGCACATTTGGCATCCTTTTTAGCGATCCATTATTTAAATATATATATATATATTTTGTACAGGACTTTTTTTCCCTCTAAAATTTCGGATCTCAGACAGAAATGATGAAAACGGATGCCAAATGTGCTTAATTTTGCATAACGGATACCTAAAATACAGGATCAGTTTTTTTGTTTATTTTTCTGTTCTGATGGATCAGAAGAACAAAAATCGAAATGGTGATGTAAATCCGGCCTTAGTGATAAGTGTTCAGCTTTGTATGTAGAGATCCCAGGTTTGAATCTCGGGAGAGACTTTCAGATTTCTTTCTTCAGATATTTTTTTTTCCCTCCACATTTAACCGATAATAAAAGTCTATAGCCTTATCATATTGAGAATAATGTTTTTTATACTTAGAAAGTTAATGGCTGGTTTCTTTATAATCTTATATTGTGCCTGTGAATAAACCAGTAATAGGTTTTAGGTTTCTAATCATTAAAAACACTATTCTAATAATAGTAAGGCCTTTTATTATATTATTTTTAATTATTTATTATAGTATAGCCTTTCATTATGAGTTAAATGAGAGAGAATAAATTTAAAGAAAAAAACATATATACCGTATTTTTTGCTTTATAAGACGCACTCCCCCCCCCCCCCCAAACGTAGGGGGGAAATGGCTGTGCATCTTATAGAGAGAATATTGCTTCCGATACTCACCCTCCCTGGTTTTATTGCTAGGGCCCCTGCCCCACTGTTCTGACTAGAGATGGCCCGAACTATCCGACGGCGAACAGTTCCCGGCGAACATAGCTTGTTCGCGTTCGCCTCTGCCGGGCGAACACATGCGATGTTCGGTCCGCCCCCTATACATCATCATTGAGCAAACTTTGACCCTGTACCTCACAGTCAGCAGACACATTCCAGCCAATCAGCAGCATACCCTCCCTCCCAGACCCTCCCACCTCCTGCACAGCATCCATTTTAGATTCATTCTGAAGCTGCAGTCTTAGTGAGAGGAGGGAGATTGTAACTGCTGCTGATTTAATTGGGAAATCGATAGCTAGGCTAGTGAATTCAGTGTCCACTCCAGTCCTGAAAGACTCATCTGATCTCTGCTGTAAGGACAGCGTCCTGACAGCACCCCAAAAAGCCCTTTTTAGGGCTGCAACATTAGTCTGCTTTTTTTTTTTCCTTTATATACATATTGCAGTTGCCTGGCCTGCCTGTGTGTGAGGAGCTGCAGGCCCACAGACTGTAGTGTGCCCACTGCCAGTGCTCACCCCTGTCATTCCGTGTGGCACAGGACTTTGCTTAAAAAAAGGCACTTAATTTTTACTCTTTAATCTAAGGTTAGTTGCCTGCCAGTGTGTGTCAGGCTGACTTCCACTGACTGTAGTGTGCCCACTGCCAGTGCCCACCACTCATACCGGCTGGCACAGGACTTTGCATAAAAAAGGCATTTAATTTTTACACTTTAGTGTAATTTCAGCTGCTTGCCTGCTGCTAGTGTGTGTCAGGCCGACTTCAACTGACTGTAGTGTGCCCACTGCCAGTGCCCACCCCTGTCATCCCGTGTGGCACAGGACTTTGCTTAAAAAAAAGGCACTTGATTTTTACACTTTAATCTAAGGTTAGTTGCCTGCCAGTGTGTGTCAGGCCGACTTCAACTGACTGTAGTGTGCCCACTGCCAGTGCCCACCCCTGTCATCCCGAGTGGCACAGGACTTTGCTTAAAAAATAGGCACTTAATTTTTACACTTTAATCTAAGGTTAGTTGCCTGCCAGTGTGTGTCAGGCTGACTTCCACTGACTGTAGTGTGCCCACTGCCAGTGCCCACCACTCATACCGGCTGGCACAGGACTTTGCTTAAAAAAGGCATTTAATTTTTACACTTTAATGTAATTTCAGCTGCTTGCCTGCTGCTAGTGTGTGTCAGGCCGACTTCAACTGACTGTAGTGTGCCCACTGCCAGTGCCCACCCCTGTCATACCGAGTGGCACAGGACTTTGCTTAAAAAATAGGCACTTAATTTTTACACTTTAATCTAAGGTTAGTTGCCTGCCAGTGTGTGTCAGGCTGACTTCCACTGACTGTAGTGTGCCCACTGCCAGTGCCCACCACTCATACCGGCTGGCACAGGACTTTGCTTAAAAAAGGCATTTAATTTTTACACTTTAATGTAATTTCAGCTGCTTGCCTGCTGCTAGTGTGTGTCAGGCCGACTTCAACTGACTGTAGTGTGCCCACTGCCAGTGCCCACCCCTGTCATACCGAGTGGCACAGGACTTTGCTTAAAAAATAGGCACTTAATTTTTACACTTTAATCTAAGGTTAGTTGCCTGCCAGTGTGTGTCAGGCTGACTTCCACTGACTGTAGTGTGCCCACTGCCAGTGCCCACCACTCATACCGGCTGGCACAGGACTTTGCATAAAAAAGGCATTTAATTTTTACACTTTAGTGTAATTTCAGCTGCTTGCCTGCTGCTAGTGTGTGTCAGGCCGACTTCAACTGACTGTAGTGTGCCCACTGCCAGTGCCCACCCCTGTCATACCGAGTGGCACAGGACTTTGCTTAAAAAATAGGCACTTAATTTTTACACTTTAATCTAAGGTTAGTTGCCTGCCAGTGTGTGTCAGGCTGACTTCCACTGACTGTAGTGTGCCCACTGCCAGTGCCCACCACTCATACCGGCTGGCACAGGACTTTGCTTAAAAAAGGCATTTAATTTTTACACTTTAATGTAATTTCAGCTGCTTGCCTGCTGCTAGTGTGTGTCAGGCCGACTTCAACTGACTGTAGTGTGCCCACTGCCAGTGCCCACCCCTGTCATACCGAGTGGCACAGGACTTTGCTTAAAAAATAGGCACTTAATTTTTACACTTTAATCTAAGGTTAGTTGCCTGCCAGTGTGTGTCAGGCTGACTTCCACTGACTGTAGTGTGCCCACTGCCAGTGCCCACCACTCATACCGGCTGGCACAGGACTTTGCATAAAAAAGGCATTTAATTTTTACACTTTAGTGTAATTTCAGCTGCTTGCCTGCTGCTAGTGTGTGTCAGGCCGACTTCAACTGACTGTAGTGTGCCCACTGCCAGTGCCAACCACTGATACCGGGTGGCACAGTAGCTTGCCGATAAATAAGGCATTTAATTTTTAGACAGTAGTCTAAATTCAGTTGCTTGCCTGCTGCCAGTGTGTGTCAGGCCCGCTTCCACTGACTGTAGTGTGCCCACTGCCAGTGCCAACCACTGATACCGGGTGGCACAGTAGCTTGCCGATAAATAAGGCATTTAATTTTTAGACAGTAGTCTAAATTCAGTTGCTTGCCTGCTGCCAGTGTGTGTCAGGCCCTCTTCCACTGACTGTAGTGTGCCCACTGCCAGTGCCAACCACTCATACCGGGTGGCACAGTAGCTTGCCGATAAATAAGGCATTTAATTTTTACACTTTAGTGTAATTTCAGTTGCTTGCCTGCTGCCAGTGTGTGTCAGGCCCGCTTCCACTGACTGTAGTGTGCCCACTGCCAGTGCCAACCACTGATACCGGGTGGCACAGTAGCTTGCCGATAAATAAGGCATTTAATTTTTAGACAGTAGTCTAAATTCAGTTGCTTGCCTGCTGCCAGTCAGTGTGTCAGGCCCTCTTCCACTGACTGTAGTGTGCCCACTGCCAGTGCCAACCACTCATACCGGGTGGCACAGTAGCTTGCCGATAAATAAGGCATTTAATTTTTACACTTTAGTGTAATTTCAGTTGCTTGCCTGCTGCCAGTGTGTGTCAGGCCCGCTTCTACTGACTGTAGTGTGCCCACTGCCAGTGCCAACCACTGATACCGGGTGGCACAGTAGCTTGCCGATAAATAAGGCATTTAATTTTTACACTTTAGTGTAATTTCAGTTGCTTGCCTGCTGCCAGTGTGTGTCAGGCCCGCTTCCACTGACTGTAGTGTGCCCACTGCCAGTGCCAACCACTGATACCGGGTGGCACAGTAGCTTGCCGATAAATAAGGCATTTAATTTTTAGACAGTAGTCTAAATTCAGTTGCTTGCCTGCTGCCAGTCAGTGTGTCAGGCCCTCTTCCACTGACTGTAGTGTGCCCACTGCCAGTGCCAACCACTCATACCGGGTGGCACAGTAGCTTGCCGATAAATAAGGCATTTAATTTTTACACTTTAGTGTAATTTCAGTTGCTTGCCTGCTGCCAGTGTGTGTCAGGCCCGCTTCCACTGACTGTAGTGTGCCCACTGCCAGTGCCAACCACTGATACCGGGTGGCACAGTAGCTTGCCGATAAATAAGGCATTTAATTTTTAGACAGTAGTCTAAATTCAGTTGCTTGCCTGCTGCCAGTGTGTGTCAGGCCCGCTTCCACTGACTGTAGTGTGCCCACTGCCAGTGCCAACCACTGATACCGGGTGGCACAGTAGCTTGTCGATAAATAAGGCATTTAATTTTTACACTTTAGTGTAATTTCAGTTGCTTGCCTGCTGCCAGTGTGTGTCAGGCCCGCTTCCACTGACTGTAGTGTGCCCACTGCCAGTGCCAACCACTGATACCGGGTGGCACAGTAGCTTGCCGATAAATAAGGCATTTAATTTTTAGACAGTAGTCTAAATTCAGTTGCTTGCCTGCTGCCAGTGTGTGTCAGGCCCTCTTCCACTGACTGTAGTGTGCCCACTGCCAGTGCCAACCACTGATACCGGGTGGCACAGTAGCTTGCCGATAAATAAGGCATTTAATTTTTAGACAGTAGTCTAAATTCAGTTGCTTGCCTGCTGCCAATGTGTGTCAGGCCCACTTCCACAGACTGTAGTGTGCCCACTGCCAGTGCCAACCACTCATACCGGGTGGCACAGTAGCTTGTCGATAAATAAGGCATTTAATTTTTACACTTTAGTGTAATTTCAGTTGCTTGCCTGCTGCCAGTGTGTGTCAGGCCCTCTTCCACTGACTGTAGTGTGCCCACTGCCAGTGCCAACCACTGATACCGGGTGGCACAGTAGCTTGCCGATAAATAAGGCATTTAATTTTTAGACAGTAGTCTAAATTCAGTTGCTTGCCTGCTGCCAGTGTGTGTCAGGCCCTCTTCCACTGACTGTAGTGTGCCCACTGCCAGTGCCAACCACTGATACCGGGTGGCACAGTAGCTTGCCGATAAATAAGGCATTTAATTTTTAGACAGTAGTCTAAATTCAGTTGCTTGCCTGCTGCCAGTGTGTGTCAGGCCCACTTCCACAGACTGTAGTGTGCCCACTGCCAGTGCCAACCACTCATACCGGGTGGCACAGTACCTAGCACGCGTAGTACCACTTATCTAAAAAAAAAATGACAGGCAGAGGCAGGCCACCCCGCAGGGGCCGTCGTGGTCGTGGTGCTGTGATTTCCACTGTCCCTGGAATAATGCCCAGTTTTCAGAGGCCACGTACCCTGAACCCGAAAAATTCAGAGGACGTAGTTGACTGGCTTAGACAGGACACCCAATCTTCAACAGCTTCCGCTAAGAACCTTGACGCACCATCCTCCTCCAACTCAGCTTCGGTCACCTGCTCTCAAGTTACCACGCACCCGCCCGTCGCCACTACCACCACAGCCACCACAGCCGCTTCACTTGATCCGTCAGAGGAGTTATTTACACATCAGTTGGATGCAATTAGTGATGCGCAACCATTATTGCCAGATGATGTAGATTACGGGGATATGTCTCAGTCAGGCAGGATTACACACATGGACGTACAGTGTGATGATGATGATGTTGTACCCGCTGCTGCTTCCTTTGCTGAGGTGTCAGATACAAGTGAAGCGGTTGATGATGACGATGTGTCCACGGATGCCACGTGGGTGCCTGCTCGAAGAGAAGAAGAGGGGGAAAGTTCTGAAGGGGAGACAGAGAGAATGAGGAGACGAGTTGGAAGCAGGGGGAGGTCGTCGCAAGGAGTTAGTGGCACAGTCAGACAGCATGTATCGGCACCTGGGGTCAGCCAGACAGCACGCCAGTCAACGCATGCTGTTGCCACCACTAGAATGCCGTCATTGCAAAGCTCAGCAGTGTGGCATTTTTTTTGTGTGTCTGCCTCTGATAAAAGCAATGCCATTTGCAACCTGTGCCAAAAGAAACTGAGTCGTGGGAAGTCCAACACCCACCTTGGTACAACTGCTTTGCGAAGGCACATGATCTCACATCACAAACGCCTATGGGATCAACACATGAGTACAAGCAGCACACAAACTCAAAGCCACCATGCTCCTCCTGGTCCTGCATCTTCAGCCACGTCAACCACTGCTGTCCTCCCTGCCCCCTCTCAACCACCCGCCACTCCATCTCTCACCTTCAGCAGTTCCTGCTCATCTGCCCACAGTCAGGTGTCTGTCAAGGACATGTTTGAGCATAAGAAGCCAATGTCACAAAGTCACCCCCTTGCCCGGCGACTGACAGCTGGCTTGACGGAACTCTTAGCCCGCCAGCTTTTACCATACCAGCTGGTAGAGTCTGAGGCCTTCAAAAAATTTGTCGCTATTGGGACACCACAGTGGAAGGTACCCGGACGAAATTTTTTTTCAAAAAAGGCAATCCCAAACCTCTACCATGTCATTGAAAAGGAAGTCATGGCATCTCTGGCATACAGTGTTGGGGCAAGGGTCCATCTGACCACTGATACCTGGTCTGCAAAGCACGGTCAGGGCAGGTATATCACGTATACTGCGCATTGGGTCAACCTGCTGACGGCTGACAAGCATGGAATGCGTGGCTCTGCAGCGGAGTTGGTGACACCACCACGACTTGCAGGCAGACCTACTGCCACCTCCTCTACTCCTCCTACTCCATCCTCTTTAATTTCCTCCTCGGCTGAGTCCTCTTCTGCTGCGGCGTCTGGCTGCACATCAACTGATTCCCCCCAGCTCCCCAGGGGCTATTCCACATCCCGGATACGACAGTGTAACGCTATCTTGGGGTTGACTTGCCTGAAAGCAGAGAGCCACACAGGACCAGCACTCCTGTCCGCCCTGAACGCACAGGTGGATCAGTGGCTGACCCCGCACCAACTGGAGATCGGCAAAGTGGTGTGTGACAATGGAAGCAATCTGTTGGCGGCATTAAATTTGGGCAAGTTGTCACATGTGCCGTGCATGGCACATGTGTTGAATCTCATCGTACAACGTTTTGTGTCTAAGTACCCAGGCTTACAGGACGTCCTCAAGCAGGCCAGGAAGGTGTGTGGCCATTTCAGGCGTTCCTACACGGCCATGGCGCACTTTTCCGATATTCAGCGGCGAAACAACATGCCAGTGAGGCGCTTGATATGCGACAGCCCGACACGTTGGAATTCAACACTCCTAATGTTCGACCGCCTGCTCCAACAAGAAAAAGCCGTCAACGAGTATTTGTATGACCGGGGTGCTAGGACAGCCTCTGCGGAGCTGGGAATCTTTTTGCCACGTTACTGGACACTCATGCGCAATGCCTGTAGGCTTATGCGTCCTTTTGAGGAGGTGACAAACCTAGTCAGTCGCACCGAAGGCACCATCAGCGACCTCATCCCATTTGTTTTCTTCCTGGAGCGTGCCCTGCGAAGAGTTCTGGATCAGGCTGTAGATGAGCGTGAAGAGGAAGAGGAAGAGTTGTGGTCACCATCACCACCAGAAACAGCCTTGTCATCATCGCTTGCCGGACCTGCAGCAACGCTGGAAGAGGAGTATGAGGAAGAGGAGTCAGAGGAGGAATGTGGCGGCTTTGAGGAGGAGGAAGACCAACCACAGCAGGCACCCCAGGGTGCTCGTTGTTGTCACCTATCTGGGACCCATGGTGTTGTACGTGGCTGGGGGGAAGAACAGACCGTCAATGACATCAGTGAGGACGAGGAACGGGAAATGAGAAGCTCTGCATCCAACCTTGTTCAAATGGGGTCTTTCATGCTGTCATGTCTGTTGAGGGACCCACGTATAAAAAGGATAAAGGAGAACGATCTGTACTGGGTGACCATGCTACTAGACCCCCGGTATAAGCAGAAAGTGGCAGAAATGTTACCAAATTACCGAAAGTCGGAAAGGATGCAGCAGTTCAAAACCAAACTAAAAAATATGCTTTACACAGCTTATAAGGGAGATGTCACAGCACAACGGGAATCTAACAGGGGAAGAGGTGAGTGTAATCCTCCTCCTACCACGGCGGCAAGGACTGGACGATTTACAGATGTGTTGTTGATGGAGGACATGCGGAGCTTTTTCAGTCCTACTCATCGCCACAGCCCTTCGGGATCCAGCCTTAGAGAACGACTCGACCGACAGGTAGCAGACTACCTCGCCTTAACAGCAGATATCGACACTCTGAGGAGCAATGAACCCCTTCACTACTGGGTGTGCAGGCTTGACCTGTGGCCTGAGCTATCCCAGTTTGCGATAGAACTTCTGGCCTGCCCTGCTTCAAGTGTCCTGTCAGAAAGGAGCTTCAGTGCAGCAGGAGGCATTGTCACTGACAAGAGAAGTCGCCTCGGTCAAAAAAGTGTTGATTACCTCACCTTCATAAAGATGAATGAGGCATGGATCCCGAAGGGACTGACAGTGGGGGATACGTTTGACTAACAAAAGGCCTGATTACATGCCTTGGCCTCAAAATGGTCCCCACGCTGCTGTATTTAATGTCTGCATACCGGATGACTTTCGTGAATTCTCCACCACCAACTAGGGTTCAAGCCGTAATGTTTTAGTCACTTTTCTGCCTGGAAAACATAAATTTTTCCGGCCGCTGCTACAATAGCGTCTGCAACAGTGCCATTATTTTTCAGGCATGTGTACATGCCTAATTTTTCTGTCCTATGGTGCAGCACTGTGGCTGCAAAAACAAACCAAAAAAAAAAGGCACATACAAGTGTCAATTCCCCTTCGTGATCGTTACCTTGTTGTGGTGAAGGGGCTTGCGTATCACAATGAAGCAATCATCATCACCTCTATAAAAGTGTGTTGGCAATGTTGCCACACCCCAGATGATAAGGCCGTTGCTTCATTATGGTCAGACCAAAAGCGATCGGGTGGCCACGCTACTAGACCCCCGGTATAAGCAGAAAGTGGCAGAAATGTTACCAAATTACCAAAAGTCGGAAAGGATGCAGCAGTTCAAAACCAAACTAAAAAATATGCTTTACACAGCTTATAAGGGGGATGTCAATGGGGGATTCGACAATGGTTAATCAATTCGACCGGATAGGGTCCGTAACAGGGATTAAACTGATAGCAATAGTACTAGTTAAGACACCACTCATATAGGGTGTCACAGCACATTGCTCTGTGCACGCGCAGTGCCCCAATTTGGGAGTAAGAGGACCGACCAAGCTGCTTTTTCCATCTCCCGGTTCCTGAAATCAATTCAGTTTAGTGTATGAGAGTTTGGTCTGTCACTGTGAAGGCAGTCGAAGGTACCCGGCCTAAATTTTTTTTCATAAAAGGCAATTCCTGATATGGGACGTAACAGGGATTAAACTGATGAGAATAATACTACAGAAAATACCACTCATATCGGTGGAGGGAGCCAGCGTTTTTTTAACCATCTCCCCGTTCAAAAAATCTATTTAATAAATGGCCCCCAGATTGGGGATGTTAGAGGGATTAAACTGATGAGAATAGTACTACAGAAAATACCACTCATATCGGGTGTGACAGTAAATTGCACGGCGCAGATGCAGTCACCGTGGTTTAAAACAGAGTGGAGGGAGCCAGCGTTTTTTTAACCATCTCCCCGTTCGAAAAATCTATTCAATAAATGGCACCCAGATTGGGGACGTTAGAGGGATTAAACTGATGAGAATAGTACTACAGAAAATACCACTCATATCGGGTGTGACAGTAAATTGCACGGCGCAGACGCAGTCACCGTGGATTAAAACAGAGTGGAGGGAGCCAGCGTTTTTTTAACCATCTCCCCGTCCGAAAAATCTGTTTAATAAATGGCCCCCAGATTGGGGAGTCGGGGACGTTAGAGGGATTAAACTGATGAGAATAGTACTACAGAAAATACCACTCATATCGGGTGTGACAGTAAATTGCACGGCGCAGACGCAGTCACCGTGGATAAAAACAAAGGGGAGGGAGCCAGCGTTTTTTTAACCATCTCCCCGTTCGAAAAATCAATTCAATTGACCTTTCGGGGACCCTTGGTGTTGTACGTGGCTGGGTGGAGGAAGAAACCTTCAATGACATCACCGGGACGTGGCTAGCTTGGTATCCAACCTTGTGCAAATGGGGAGTTTGCGGTTGTGCAAATGAACTGTTTGCGGTGCATTAAAAGGGGAGTTTGGTCTGTCAATGTCTGTGATGCGGGCGTAACCCTTACACTACCTGATCGATACAACATCATACCTGATCGTATACACACACTGGATGTTTTAAAGCACGTTATTCCAAACAATTTAGGAATGTTAGTTGATTTATGCCCTTTATGGATTAAAACCCGACTCTGCGTCCACTACGTAATTTTCCATGGGAGTTTTGCCATAGATCCCCCTCCGGCATGCCACAGTCCAGGTGTTAGACCCCTTGAAACAACTTTCTCATCACTATTGTGGCCAGAAAGAGTCCCTGTGGGTTTTAAAATTCGCCTGTCTATTGAAGTCTATGGCGGTTCGCCCGGTTCGCCAGTTCGCGAACATTTGCGGAAGTTCGCGTTCGCTGTTCGCGAACTGAAAATTTTATGTTCGCGACATCACTAGTTCTGACCCCATACAGGGTCAGGACGTAGTGCTCACAATATGACCTGATGCTGCTCGCAGTCAGGTTCCAGTGCAGAGTGGGCCGGAGAAGACAGAGGAGTGCGACGCCGAACCCGTAGCGGAGCCGCGGAGCAGGAGAGGTAAGGAAGTTTTTTATTTTAGTCTGATGGGGTCTAAAAGAAAAGGGCTGATCTGAGGTCTGATGGGGGTCTAAAATAAAAGGGCTTATCTGAGGTCTGATGGGGGTCTGAAAGAAAAGGGCTGATGGGGGTCTGAAAGCGAAAGGGCTGATGGGGGTCTGAAAGAAAAGGGCTGATCTGAGGTCTGATGGGGTCTGAAAGAAAAGGGCTGATCTGAGGTCTGATGGGGGTCTAAAAGAAAAGGGCTGATCTGAGGTCTGATGGGGGTCTGAAAGAAAAGGGCTGATCTGAGGTCTGATGGGGGTCTAAAAGAAAAGGGCTGATCTGAGGTCTGATGGGGGTCTGAAAGAAAAGGGCTGATGGGGGTCTGAAAGAAAAGGGCTGATCTGAGGTCTGATGGGGGTCTAAAACAAAAGAAGCCTTGAGAAGCCTGTAGCCGGTGCATTGAAACACGTGGGACGCTAAGTACCAACCTACGGAGTCACGTGGGATGCAAGGTACCTTCTTCGGGGATCGCGGAGGACGCTGCTGGGAGTGGAGGTAACACGAGCTAAGTAGGCTGTGGGAAGGAGGTAACAGAGATCGGGGCACTGACCGCCACGTGGGACGGCGGTTGCTATTAACTGGCAGCTAACACTGTAATGAGATACAGTACCTATTATGATTGAGCAAACTGCCGATATAATGGACACAATACTAATCAAGTGACATTTTATAGCAACATTTGTGTATCTAATGTGGCAAACTAACTAAGAGACTCACAGTCATCACTAACATCAGACCTTCTCTGAAGGAGACAATACTCCATATAAGGAGGCAAAGTTTCTGTGGATGTAACCAATTATGTACCAACATATATAAATGTGCCATTATATTTGAAGGATACAGCATCTCTATATAGAATTATGTTGGAGTAACAAATAGAGTTATCAATAGAATCACACTTATAGGACCATTACACAATTATGTTGCCTAGTGTGGCAGTGTTTTGATGATTGTATGGATGATAGATATTATCTAACACCACGTTATCAGCAGATCTATCGTACATACACTTCCCTTGTGTGGCGGAAATACCTCGCCACTGGGCCTGTTTGCCAGCCTTTTGCCTCAGGATTATGGCCCATATACTTAAACTTTGAAGGAGAAGGTAGACCGGCCGCTCAGGGTAAATCTGTGGAACTGTTTTGGGCAGGAAAGCCATGCTTGCGGTTGGTCAAATGTGACTTCCATGGAATTCGGGAACCCCTGCTCGGATCTGGGTGATTTCTGGATATGTTGTTCGCCCAGATCAGAGCTATCCAGGGATGTATAATTTATGGGAATATGTGGGGCTTTGGGGTGTTTTCAGTGTTTTGGGGAAAAATGTGTGTTCTCTGCCTGTGAGTGATTAAGTTAGCCCATTGTGTTTGGTAAGTGTATCACAGACAGAGCCCATTGTGTTTGGTAAGTGTATCACAGACAGAGCCCATTGTGTTTGGTAAGTGTATCACAGACAGAGCCCATTGTGTTTGGTAAGTGTATCACAGGCAGAGCCCATTGTGTTTGGTAAGTGTATCACAGGCAGAGCCCATTGTGTTTGGTAATTGTATTACAGGCAGAGCCCATTGTGTTTGGTAATTGTATCACAGACAGAGGGGGGGGGGGGGGTTGTGTACAATTGCTGGGAGTGTTCCCATACTGTAAATGCATGTGATTGGCTAATGAAAAAACTGTCTCAGTCTTCCACAAGGTCCCCAGGGGGAGTGTCCCTTGCTGGAAGACCTGCATAAAAGGCTGACATGTAGCCCCATTAAAGAGTTCCTGTTTTACCCTCAACATAGAGCCTCATCTCATGTGTGTGGAGAAAAGGCTGCATCTACACTGGGAAATGCTATATGCTGTATACTCCCCTGGCTATTCTCCCTGATCCCTTTTAAGAGCTTGCTCCTGCATCGCTTTCTGAAGGAAGAGAGGGTCACCTACTGGAACCTGGAAGCTTTGTCGTAGGTCCAGGGTGAGTAGAAGACGGCGAGATCCCAACCAAGCTGCGACGGTTTGTGGGGTCGGCAGTGCTTGGAGCCCTCGGGAAGCACTAGGAGCACCCATCAACGGAGGTACCCAGTCCGGGTGCCAGAAGATCCGTTACACCTTCGTATTGTCACTGTATGTTTTTTAATATATTTTATTATTACTTTTATTTTTTGCTATTTCTAGTTTTTATGTGCAGATGTGTATATTTATCTATTTTGAATGAGGATATTAAATGGTGATTTAAGGAAATATATTCTCTGGATGGTTTCAGACATAGAGTGCCTGTCTTAGGCTACTTTCACACTAGCGTTCGGGGTTCCGCTTGTGAGCTCCGTTTGAAGGCTCTCACAAGCGGCCCCGAACGGATCCGTACAGCCCCAATGCATTCTGAGTGGATGCAGATCCGCTCAGAATGCATCAGGATGGCTCCGCTTGGCCTCCGTTCCGCTCAGCAGGCGGACATCCGAACACAGCTTGCAGCGTTCGGGTGTCCGCCTGGCCGTGCGGAGCCAAACGGATCCGTCCAGACTTACAATGTAAGTCAATGGGGACGGATCCGTTTGAAGTTGACACAATATGGTGCAATTGTAAACGGATCCGTCCCCCATTGACTTTCAATGTAAAGTCTGGACGGATCCGTTCAGGCTACTTTCACACTTAGAATTTTTTCTGAACTATAATGCAGACGGATCCGTTCTGAACGGATACAAACGTCTGCATTATAGGAGCGGATCCGTCTGAGCAGACATCAGACGGATCCGCTCTGAACGCAAGTGTGAAAGTAGCCTAAAACAAATTCTTATACAAACCGGATTCCAAAAAAGTTGGGACACTATACAAATCGTGAATAAAATCTGAATGCAATGATGTGGAGGTGCCAACTTCTAATATTTCATTCAGAATAGAACATAAATCACGGAACAAAAGTTTAAACTGAGAAAATGTACCATTTTAAGGGGAAAATATGTTGAATCAGAATTTCATGGTGTCAACAAATCCCCAAAAAGTTGGGACAAGGCCATTTTCACCACTGTGTGGCATCTCCCCTTCTTCTGGGGACCGAGGAGACCAGTTTCTCAAGTTTAGAAATAGGAATGCTCTCCCATTCTTGTCTAATACAGGCCTCTAACTGTTCAATCGTCTTGGGCCTTCTTTGTTGCACCTTCCTCTTTATGATGCGCCAAATGTTCTCTATAGGTGAAAGATCTGGACTGCAGACTGGCCATTTCAGTACCCAGATCCTTCTCCTACGCAGCCATGATGTTGTGATTGATGCAGAATGTGGTCTGGCATTATCTTGTTGAAAAATGCAGGGTCTTCCCTGAAAGAGATGACGTCTGGATGGGAGCAGATGTTGTTCTAGAACCTGAATATATTTTTCTGCATTGATGGTGCCTTTCCAGACATGCAAGCTGCCCATGCCACACGCACTCATGCAACCCCATACCATCAGAGATGCAGGCTTCTGAACTGAGCGTTGATAACAACTTGGGTTGTCCTTGTCCTCTTTGGTCCGGATGACATGGCGTCAGAGATTTCCAAAAAGAACTTCGAATCGTGACTCGTCTGACCACAGAACAGTCTTCCATTTTGCCACACTCCATTTTAAATGATCCCTGGCCCAGTGAAAACGCCTGAGCTTGTGGATCTTGCTTAGAAATGGCTTCTTCTTTGCACTGTAGAGTTTCAGCTGGCAACGGCGGATGGCACGGTGGATTGTGTTCACTGACAATGGTTTCTGGAAGTATTCCTGAGCCCATTCTGTAATTTCCTTTACAGTAGCATTCCTGTTTGTGGTGCAGTGTCGTTTAAGGGCCAGGAGATCACGGGCATCCAGTATGGTTTTACGGCCTTGACCCTTACGCACAGAGATTGCTCCAGATTCTCTGAATCTTCGGATGATGTTATGCACAGTTGATGATGATAGATGCAAAGTCTTTGCAATTTTTCGCTGGGTAACACCTTTCTGATATTGCTCCACTATCTTTCTGCGCAACATTGTGGGAATTGGTGATCCTCTCCCCATCTTGGCTTCTGAGAGACACTGCCACTCTGAGAAGCTCTTTTTATACCCAATCATGTTGCCAATTGACCTAATTAGTGTTAATTGGTCTTCCAGCTCTTCGTTATGCTCAAATTTACTTTTTCCAGCCTCTTATTGCTACTTGTCCCAACTTTTTTGGGATTTGTTGACACCGTGAAAATTGGAATCAACGTATTTTTCCTTTAAAATGATACATTTACCCGGATTAAACGTTTGATCTGTCATCTACGTTCTATTACAAATAAAATATTGACATTTGCCATCTCCACATCATTGCATTCAGTTTTTATTCACAATTTGTTTAGTGTCCCAACTTTTTTGGAATCCGGTTTGTATATCTAATACATTGACAGGGTGAGTCAACTCGACAAGAGCACCATATCTATAGCAACAAGGGGGGTGAGCCCCCATCATTTTTCTATTTCAAGGCTGGGCACTTACCTCTAAGTTATAGCCTTTCCACATACAGAAGAATGTTTTTACAATGCTTAGAAACCTAATACATATGGTGCCTTTATAATCATATATTGTGCTTGTGAATAAAGCAGGAATATGTATATTAGGTTTCTAAGCATATATCAATTGTGGGAAGGCTACAAAATTGTGTAGCTCTGACCTAATCATGCTGATGCCTAGCCCTGTCAATCAAGTGGAGGGGGGAAGTGTGCATAGCCCAGGCTGTGTTACAAAGCAGTGCTCCAAGGATTCAGCCCCGCCTCCTGGTGCTCCAGATTGGTCATTTGCAAATGAATAAAAACACAGATAACTCTGCAGCAGTTTAGCGCACAGAAAAAAGAAAGGTTTAGTTTTAATCAGCATGATGAGCCCTAACAGGCAGTATGAGTGGTTTAATAGGGTTGATCATTCTGACAGAACCTTTTTCAGTTATCTTAGAGGTGGCGCCATCTACAGTATGTGAGTATTATTGCCGGCAGTCACACTGCTTCTGAGGACATCTTATAAGAGATCCTATACGTACCTTAGTAGCGCTATACATCATAAACAATGGATAAGGACGGACCCCGGCCGCGGAGGAGATGTTTATGATCAGCCCTTTTTTCCTATGAAGACAGAGAGGTCAATGCCAGTCAGTGTCCCATCAGCTTCACAATTATGTCTATACATCCACCCAGGATCGTATGGTGGCAGTTATGTGGGGACATTGATATAAATGGTGCTCCTGACAAGTTGTCAGCAGAATCCCTCAGTAGTGCAGCCTCGGGCTTTGGCCTGTTGCCCCAAGTGATGAGAACCAAGCCTAGCAGTAAGATGTTAATGAAAGATTTTCATGTTTTTCAGGCTCAGGGCAACGAGCAGTTAAATAAATTATCTACAAAATTCATACTGGTGATCTGTCCTCAGGATTGTTCATCAGTATAAGGTTTGCAGGGGTCCAATCCCCCCCCCCATCGATAAGCTGTTTGAAAAGGCTGCTGCGCTCATCGTGGCTCCATTCACTGACAGCAGGCGGATATAATAATAGTAGTGAGGCATTGGACATTTAAAGTGAATTGACAAACCGTAAATCATCTCTTTATATAAAGATAAGAGAGGTTTTGTGGTATCAGCACATTGATGATTATCTATAGGCTCCTCCCACAATCGGCTGCAGATGAAGTACCACAGCGCCATATACTGTGTAGTGGCCGGTCTCAGGTACTGCAGCTTAGCTCTAACCGATAATACATGATAAAAAAAAGGAACATACACAGAAGTTGTATGTGTGATACCTGTGTATTATCTGTGTGCTAACCAGAAACACACATGTGAATATGCTGAAAAGTGACGAGTAATGTTATGGAGCAGCAAAATACAGCCCTCCCCCCGCTCCGTACCTCTCCACCATTCTAGGTAACACAATCCGGGTCATCTGAAAAACACAACAAACAGGAGAAACGTAAGAGCAAAACTGAGGAATATCACCCTACAGGAGGAGGAGCCAACTCATAGCTCCTTCTATATGTATCACCCTACAGGAGGAGGAGCCAACTCATAGCTCCTTCTATATGTATCACCCTACAGGAGGAGGAGCCGACTCATAGCTCCTTCTATATGTATCACCCTGCAGGAGGAGGGGCAGACTCATAGCTCCTTCTATATGTATCACCCTGCAGGAGGAGGAGCAGACTCATAGCTCCTTCTATATGTATCACCCTGCAGGGGGAGGGGCAGACTCATAGCTCCTTCTATATGTATCACCCTGCAGGAGGAGGGGCAGACTCATAGCTCCTTCTATATGTATCACCCTGCAGGAGGAGGAGCAGACTCATAGCTCCTTCTATATGTATCACCCTGCAGGAGGAGGGGCAGACTCATAGCTCCTTCTATATGTATCACCCTGCAGGAGGAGGAGCAGACTCATAGCTCCTTCTATATGTATCACCCTGCAGGAGGAGGAGCAGACTCATAGCTCCTTCTATATGTATCACCCTGCAGGAGGAGGGGCAGACTCATAGCTCCTTCTATATGTATCACCCTGCAGGAGGAGGGGCAGACTCATAGCTCCTTCTATATGTATCACCCTGCAGGAGGAGGGGCAGACTCATAGCTCCTTCTATATGTATCACCCTGCAGGAGGAGGAGCAGACTCATAGCTCCTTCTATATGTATCACCCTGCAGGAGGAGGAGCCAACTCATAGCTCCTTCTATATGTATCACCCTACAGGAGGAGGAGCCAACTCATAGCTCCTTCTATATGTATCACCCTACAGGAGGAGGAGCAGACTCATAGCTCCTTCTATATGTATCACCCTACAGGAGGAGGAGCAGACTCATAGCTCCTTCTATATGTATCACCCTGCAGGAGGAGGGGCAGACTCATAGCTCCTTCTATATGTATCACCCTGCAGGAGGAGGGGCAGACTCATAGCTCCTTCTATATGTATCACCCTGCAGGAGGAGGGGCAGACTCATAGCTCCTTCTATATGTATCACCCTGCAGGAGGAGGGGCAGACTCATAGCTCCTTCTATATGTATCACCCTGCAGGAGGAGGAGCAGACTCATAGCTCCTTCTATATGTATCACCCTGCAGGAGGAGGAGCAGACTCATAGCTCCTTCTATATGTATCACCCTGCAGGAGGAGGAGCAGACTCATAGCTCCTTCTATATGTATCACCCTGCAGGAGGAGGAGCAGACTCATAGCTCCTTCTATATGTATCACCCTGCAGGAGGAGGAGCAGACTCATAGCTCCTTCTATATGTATCACCCTGCAGGAGGAGGAGCAGACTCATAGCTCCTTCTATATGTATCACCCTGCAGAAGGAGGAGCAGACTCATAGCTCCTTCTATATGTATCACCCTGCAGGAGGAGGAGCAGACTCATAGCTCCTTCTATATGTATCACCCTGCAGGAGGAGGGGCAGACTCATAGCTCCTTCTATATGTATCACCCTGCAGGAGGAGGAGCAGACTCATAGCTCCTTCTATATGTATCACCCTGCAGGAGGAGGGGCAGACTCATAGCTCCTTCTATATGTATCACCCTGCTGGAGGAGGGGCAGACTCATAGCTCCTTCTATATGTATCACCCTGCAGGAGGAGGAGCAGACTCATAGCTCCTTCTATATGTATCACCCTGCAGGAGGAGGAGCAGACTCATAGCTACTTCTATATGTATCACCCTGCAGGAGGAGGAGCAGACTCATAGCTCCTTCTATATGTATCACCCTGCAGGAGGAGGAGCAGACTCATAGCTCCTTCTATATGTATCACCCTGCAGGAGGAGGGGCAGACTCATAGCTCCTTCTATATGTATCACCCTGCAGGAGGAGGGGCAGACTCATAGACCCTTCTATATGTATCACCCTGCAAGAGGAGGAGCAGTCTCATAGCTCCTTCTATATGTATCACCCTGCAGGAGGAGGGGCAGACTCATAGACCCTTCTATATGTATCACCCTGCAGGAGGAGGAGCAGACTCATAGCTCCTTCTATATGTATCACTCTGCAGGAGGAGGAGCAGACTCATAGCTCCTTCTATATGTATCACCCTGCAAGAGGAGGAGCAGTCTCATAGCTCCTTCTATATGTATCACCCTGCAGGAGGAGGGGCAGACTCATAGACCCTTCTATATGTATCACCCTGCAGGAGGAGGAGCAGACTCATAGCTCCTTCTATATGTATCACCCTGCAGGAGGAGGAGCAGACTCATAGCTCCTTCTATATGTATCACCCTGCAAGAGGAGGAGCAGTCTCATAGCTCCTTCTATATGTATCACCCTGCAGGAGGAGGGGCAGACTCATAGACCCTTCTATATGTATCACCCTGCAGGAGGAGGAGCAGACTCATAGCTCCTTCTATATGTATCACTCTGCAGGAGGAGGAGCAGACTCATAGCTCCTTCTATATGTATCACCCTGCAGGAGGAGGGGCAGACTCATAGCTCCTTCTATATGTATCACCCTGCAGGAGGAGGAGCAGACTCATAGCTCCTTCTATATGTATCACCCTGCAGGAGGAGGGGCAGACTCATAGCTCCTTCTATATGTATCACCCTGCAGGAGGAGGGGCAGACTCATAGCTCCTTCTATATGTATCACCCTGCAAGAGGAGGAGCAGTCTCATAGCTCCTTCTATATGTATCACCCTGCAGGAGGAGGGGCAGACTCATAGACCCTTCTATATGTATCACCCTGCAGGAGGAGGAGCAGACTCATAGCTCCTTCTATATGTATCACTCTGCAGGAGGAGGAGCAGACTCATAGCTCCTTCTATATGTATCACCCTGCAGGAGGAGGGGCAGACTCATAGCTCCTTCTATATGTATCACCCTGCAGGAGGAGGAGCAGACTCATAGCTCCTTCTATATGTATCACCCTGCAGGAGGAGGGGCAGACTCATAGCTCCTACTATATGTATCACCCTGCAGGAGGAGGGGCAGACTCATAGCTCCTTCTATATGTATCACCCTGCAAGAGGAGGAGCAGTCTCATAGCTCCTTCTATATGTATCACCCTGCAGGAGGAGGGGCAGACTCATAGCTCCTTCTATATGTATCACCCTGCAGGAGGAGGGGCAGATTCATAGCTCCTTCTATATGTATCACCCTGCAGGAGGAGGAGCAGACTCATAGCTCCTTCTATATGTATCACCCTGCAGGAGGAGGGGCAGACTCATAGCTCCTTCTATATGTATCACCCTGCAGGAGGAGGAGCAGACTCATAGCTCCTTCTATATGTATCACCCTGCAGGAGGAGGGGCAGACTCATAGCTCCTTCTATATGTATCACCCTGCAGGAGGAGGGGCAGACTCATAGCTCCTTCTATATGTATCACCCTGCAGGAGGAGGAGCAGACTCATAGCTCCTTCTATATGTATCACCCTGTAGGGGGAGGAGCAGACTCATAGCTCCTTCTATATGTATCACCCTGCAGGAGGAGGGGCAGACTCATAGCTCCTTCTATATGTATCACCCTGCAGGAGGAGGAGCAGACTCATAGCTCCTTCTATATGTATCACCCTGCAGGAGGAGGGGAAGACTCATAGCTCCTTCTATATGTATCACCCTGCAGGAGGAGGGGCAGACTCATAGCTCCTTCTATATGTATGACCCTGCAGGGGGAGGGGCAGACTCATAACTCCTTCTATATGTATCACCCTGCAGGAGGAGGAGCAGACTCATAGCTCCTTCTATATGTATCACCCTGCAGGAGGAGGAGCAGACTCATAGCTCCTTCTATATGTATCACCCTGCAGGAGGAGGAGCAGACTCATAGCTCCTTCTATATGTATCACCCTGCAGGAGGAGGGGCAGACTCATAGCTCCTTCTATATGTATCACCCTGCAGGAGGAGGGGCAGACTTATAGCTCCTTCTATATGTATCACCCTGCAGGAGGAGGAGCAGACTCATAGCTCCTTCTATATGTATCACCCTGCAGGAGGAGGAGCAGACTCATAGCTCCTTCTATATGTATCACCCTGCAGGAGGAGGGGCAGACTCATAGCTCCTTCTATATGTATCACCCTGCAGGAGGAGGAGCAGACTCATAGCTCCTTCTATATGTATCACCCTGCAGGAGGAGGAGCAGACTCATAGCTCCTTCTATATGTATCACCCTGCAGGACGAGGAGCAGACTCATAGCTCCTTCTATATGTATCACCCTGCAGGAGGAGGAGCAGACTCATAGCTCCTTCTATATGTGTCACCCTGCAGGAGGAGGAGCAGACTCATAGCTCCTTCTATATGTATCACCCTGCAGGAGGAGGAGCAGACTCATAGCTCCTTCTATATGTGTCACCCTGCAGGAGGAGGAGCAGACTCATAGCTCCTTCTATATGTATCACCCTGCAGGAGGAGGAGCAGACTCATAGCTCCTTCTATATGTATCACCCTGCAGGAGGAGGAGCAGATTCATAGCTCCTTCTATATGTATCACCCTGCAGGAGGAGGAGCAGACTCATAGCTCCTTCTATATGTATCACCCTGCAGGAGGAGGAGCAGACTCATAGCTCCTTCTATATGTATCACCCTGCAGGAGGAGGAGCAGACTCATAGCTCCTTCTATATGTATCACCCTGCAGGAGGAGGGGCAGACTCATAGCTCCTTCTATATGTATCACCCTGCAGGAGGAGGGGCAGACTCATAGCTCCCTTCTATATGTATCACCCTGCAGGAGGAGGGGCAGACTCATAGCTCCTTCTATATGTATCACCCTGCAGGAGGAGGAGCAGACTCATAGCTCCTTCTATATGTATCACCCTGCAGGAGGAGGAGCAGACTCATAGCTCCTTCTATATGTATCACCCTGCAGGGGGAGTAGCAGACTCATAGCTCCTTCTATATGTATCACCCTGCAGGAGGAGGAGCAGACTCATAGCTCCTTCTATATGTATCACCCTGCAGGAGGAGGAGCAGACTCATAGCTCCTTCTATATGTATCACCCTGCAGGGGGAGGGGCAGACTCATAGCTCCTTCTATATGTATCACCCTGCAGGAGGAGGAGCAGACTCATAGCTCCTTCTATATGTATCACCCTGCAGGAGGAGGGGCAGACTCATAGCTCCTTCTATATGTATCACCCTGCAGGAGGAGGAGCAGACTCATAGCTCCTTCTATATGTATCACCCTGCAGGAGGAGGGGCAGACTCATAGCTCCTTCTATATGTATCACCCTGCAGGAGGAGGGGCAGACTCATAGCTCCTTCTATATGTATCACCCTGCAGGAGGAGGGGCAGACTCATAGCTCCTTCTATATGTATCACCCTGCAGGAGGAGGGGCAGACTCATAGCTCCTTCTATATGTATCACCCTGCAGGAGGAGGGGCAGACTCAGAGCTCCTTCTATATGTATCACCCTGCAGGAGGAGGGGCAGACTCATAGCTCCTTCTATATGTATCACCCTGCAGGAGGAGGGGCAGACTCATAGCTCCTTCTATATGTATCACCCTGCAGGAGGAGGGGCAGACTCATAGCTCCTTCTATATGTATCACCCTGCAGGAGGAGGGCAGACTCATAGCTCCTTCTATATGTATCACCCTGCAGGAGGAGGAGCAGACTCATAGCTCCTTCTATATGTATCACCCTGCAGGAGGAGGGGCAGACTCATAGCTCCTTCTATATGTATCACCCTGCAGGAGGAGGAGCAGACTCATAGCTCCTTCTATATGTATCACCCTGCAGGAGGAGGAGCAGACTCATAGCTCCTTCTATATGTATCACCCTGCAGGAGGAGGGGCAGACTCATAGCTCCTTCTATATGTATCACCCTGCAGGAGGAGGAGCAGACTCATAGCTCCTTCTATATGTATCACCCTGCAGGAGGAGGAGCAGACTCATAGCTCCTTCTTTATGTATCACCCTGCAGGAGGAGGGGCAGACTCATAGCTCCTTCTATATGTATCACCCTGCAGGAGGAGGGGCAGACTCATAGCTCCTTCTATATGTATCACCCTGCAGGAGGAGGGGCAGACTCATAGCTCCTTCTATATGTATCACCCTGCAGGAGGAGGGGCAGACTCATAGCTCCTTCTATATGTATCACCCTGCAGGAGGAGGGGCAGACTCATAGCTCCTTCTATATGTATCACCCTGCAGGAGGAGGAGCAGACTCATAGCTCCTTCTATATGTATCACCCTGCAGGAGGAGGGGCAGACTCATAGCTCCTTCTATATGTATCGCCCTGCAGGAGGAGGGGCAGACTCATAGCTCCTTCTATATGTATCACCCTGCAGGAGGAGGAGCAGACTCATAGCTACTTCTATATGTATCACCCTGCAGGAGGAGGAGCAGACTCATAGCTCCTTCTATATGTATCACCCTGCAGGAGGAGGGGCAGACTCATAGCTCCTTCTATATGTATCACCCTGCAGGAGGAGGAGCAGACTCATAGCTCCTTCTTTATGTATCACCCTGCAGGAGGAGGGGCAGACTCATAGCTCCTTCTATATGTATCACCCTGCAGGAGGAGGGGCAGACTCATAGCTCCTTCTATATGTATCACCCTGCAGGAGGAGGAGCAGACTCATAGCTCCTTCTATATGTATCACCCTGCAGGAGGAGGAGCAGACTCATAGCTACTTCTATATGTATCACCCTGCAGGAGGAGGGGCAGACTCATAGCTCCCTTCTATATGTATCACCCTGCAGGAGGAGGAGCAGACTCATAGCTCCTTCTATATGTATCACCCTGCAGGAGGAGGAGCAGACTCATAGCTCCTTCTATATGTATCACCCTGCAGGAGGAGGAGCAGACTCATAGCTCCTTCTATATGTATCACCCTGCAGGAGGAGGGGCAGACTCATAGCTCCTTCTATATGTATCACCCTGCAGGAGGAGGGGCAGACTCATAGCTCCTTCTATATGTATCACCCTGCAGGAGAAGGAGCAGACTCATAGCTCCTTCTATATGTATCACCCTGCAGGAGAAGGAGCAGACTCATAGCTCCTTCTATATGTATCACCCTGCAGGAGAAGGAGCAGACTCATAGCTCCTTCTATATGTATCACCCTGCAGGAGGAGGAGCAGACTCATAGCTCCTTCTATATGTATCACCCTGCAGGAGGAGGAGCAGACTCATAGCTACTTCTATATGTATCACCCTGCAGGAGGAGGAGCAGACTCATAGCTCCTTCTATATGTATCACCCTGCAGGAGGAGGGGCAGACTCATAGCTCCTTCTATATGTATCACCCTGCAGGAGGAGGAGCAGACTCATAGCTCCTTCTTTATGTATCACCCTGCAGGAGGAGGGGCAGACTCATAGCTCCTTCTATATGTATCACCCTGCAGGAGGAGGGGCAGACTCATAGCTCCTTCTATATGTATCACCCTGCAGGAGGAGGAGCAGACTCATAGCTCCTTCTATATGTATCACCCTGCAGGAGGAGGAGCAGACTCATAGCTACTTCTATATGTATCACCCTGCAGGAGGAGGGGCAGACTCATAGCTCCCTTCTATATGTATCACCCTGCAGGAGGAGGAGCAGACTCATAGCTCCTTCTATATGTATCACCCTGCAGGAGGAGGGGCAGACTCATAGCTCCTTCTATATGTATCACCCTGCAGGAGGAGGGGCAGACTCATAGCTCCTTCTATATGTATCACCCTGCAGGAGGAGGAGCAGACTCATAGCTCCTTCTATATGTATCACCCTGCAGGAGGAGGAGCAGACTCATAGCTCCTTCTATATGTATCACCCTGCAGGAGGAGGGGCAGACTCATAGCTCCTTCTATATGTATCACCCTGCAGGAGGAGGAGCAGACTCATAGCTCCTTCTATATGTATCACCCTGCAGGAGGAGGGGCAGACTCATAGCTCCTTCTATATGTATCACCCTGTAGGAGGAGGGGCAGACACATAGCTCCTTCTATATGTATCACCCTGCAGGAGGAGGAGCAGACTCATAGCTCCTTCTATATGTATCACCCTGCAGGAGGAGGGGCAGACTCATAGCTCCTTCTATATGTATCACCCTGCAGGAGGAGGAGCAGACTCATAGCTCCTTCTATATGTATCACCCTGCAGGAGGAGGGGCAGACTCATAGCTCCTTCTATATGTATCACCCTGCAGGAGGAGGGGCAGACTCATAGCTCCTTCTATATGTATCACCCTGCATTAGGAGGAGCAGACTCATAGCTCCTTCTATATGTATCACCCTGCAGGAGGAGGGGCAGACTCATAGCTCCTTCTATATGTATCACCCTGCAGGAGGAGGGGCAGACTCATAGCTCCCTTCTATATGTATCACCCTGCAGGAGGAGGAGCAGACTCATAGCTCCTTCTATATGTATCACCCTGCAGGAGGAGGGGCAGACTCATAGCTCCTTCTATATGTATCACCCTGCAGGAGGAGGGGCAGACTCATAGCTCCTTCTATATGTATCACCCTGCAGGAGGAGGGGCAGACTCATAGCTCCTTCTATATGTATCACCCTGCAGGAGGAGGAGCAGACTCATAGCTCCTTCTATATGTATCACCCTGCAGGAGGAGGAGCAGACTCATAGCTCCTTCTATATGTATCACCCTGCAGGAGGAGGGGCAGACTCATAGCTCCTTCTATATGTATCACCCTGCAGGAGGAGGAGCAGACTCATAGCTCCCTTCTATATGTATCACCCTGCAGGAGGAGGGGCAGACTCATAGCTCCTTCTATATGTATCACCCTGCAGGAGGAGGGGCAGACTCATAGCTCCTTCTATATGTATCACCCTGCAGGAGGAGGAGCAGACTCATAGCTCCTTCTATATGTATCACCCTGCAGGAGGAGGGGCAGAGTCATAGCTCCTTCTATATGTATCACCCTGCAGGAGGAGGGGCCGACTCATAGCTCCTTTTATATGTATCACCCTGCAGGAGGAGGGGCAGACTCATAGCTCCTTCTATATGTATCACCCTGCAGGAGGAGGGGCAGACTCATAGCTCCTTCTATATGTATCACCCTGCAGGAGGAGGGGCAGACTCATAGCTCCTTCTATATGTATCACCCTGCATTAGGAGGAGCAGACTCATAGCTCCTTCTATATGTATCACCCTGCAGGAGGAGGGGCAGACTCATAGCTCCTTCTATATGTATCACCCTGCAGGAGGAGGGGCAGACTCATAGCTCCTTCTATATGTATCACCCTGCATTAGGAGGAGCAGACTCATAGCTCCTTCTATATGTATCACCCTGCAAGAGGAGGGGCAGACTCATAGCTCCTTCTATATGTATCACCCTGCAGGAGGAGGGGCAGACTCATAGCTCCTTCTATATGTATCACCCTGCAGGAGGAGGGGCAGACTCATAGCTCCTTCTATATGTATCACCCTGCAGGAGGAGGGGCAGACTCATAGCTCCTTCTATATGTATCACCCTGCAGGAGGAGGGGCAGACTCATATCTCCTTCTATATGTATCACCCTGCAGGAGGAGGGGCAGACTCATAGCTCCTTCTATATGTATCACCCTGCAGGAGGAGGGGCAGACTCATAGCTCCTTCTATATGTATCACCCTGCAGGAGGAGGAGCAGACTCATAGCTCCTTCTATATGTATCACCCTGCAGGAGGAGGGGCAGACTCATAGCTCCTTCTATATGTATCACCCTGCAGGAGGAGGGGCAGACTCATAGCTCCTTCTATATGTATCACCCTGCAGGGGGAGGAGCAGACTCATAGCTCCTTCTATATGTATCACCCTGCAGGAGGAGGGGCAGACTCATAGCTCCTTCTATATGTATCACCCTGCAGGAGGAGGGGCAGACTCATAGCTCCCTGTCACGGATGGTGTTGCAGAAAACTAGAAGTCACAAATAAAGATCCAACTGACTTGATCCCAAACTAAGGAACATATGGGTGAGCCCTACAAAAAGCCCTAGAGCTCTCCTTGACTGCTCAGCCCATGCAAAGATCTTAATGATAGAAAGTTGCATGCCCCCATACCTAGACTGAGTAACACCTGAAAACCCTATAATAGTGAGGGGACACGACCACTGGCTCCCTGCACTCAATACGGAGGGAGTCAGGGTCACCTAGAATCAAGCCAACAGGAAAACACAAATAAAGGAATAGACTTATCTGAGGAACCAGCAGTTGCAACATCTTGCAGTGAGCACAATCCAGGAAGTGGTATAAACCGCAAAGTGAAGCAGTATGGGAGGGGATATAAAGGGATCACTGCTAATAGATGACAGCTGGGAGAGGGAGGAGAGATGACAAAACAAAACCAAAACAAAAGAACATCATGCAAGAGGTACTGAAGAACGTCTGTCAGAACTTCTCAGAGATCTGGCGGTGACACTCCCTTCTGTCGGTATCACCCTGCAGGAGGAGGGGCAGACTCATAGCTCCTTCTATATGTATCACCCTGCAGGAGGAGGAGCAGACTCATAGCTCCTTCTATATGTATCACCCTGCAGGAGGAGGGGCAGACTCATAGCTCCTTCTATATGTATCACCCTGCAGGAGGAGGAGCAGACTCATAGCTCCTTCTATATGTATCACCCTGCAGGAGGCGGAGCAGACTCATAGCTCCTTCTATATGTATCACCCTGCAGGAGGAGGAGCAGACTCATAGCTCCTTCTATATGTATCACCCTGCAGGAGGAGGAGCAGACTCATAGTTCCTTCTATATGTATCACCCTGCAGGAGGAGGGGCAGACTCATAGCTCCTTCTATATGTATCACCCTGCAGGAGGAGGGGCAGACTCATAGCTCCTTCTATATGTATCACCCTGCAGGAGGAGGAGCAGACTCATAGCTCCTTCTATATGTATCACCCTGCAGGAGGAGGAGCAGACTCATAGCTCCTTCTATATGTATCACCCTGCAGGAGGAGGAGCAGACTCATAGCTCCTTCTATATGT
Organism: Bufo bufo; assembly: GCF_905171765.1. NCBI lineage: Eukaryota > Metazoa > Chordata > Amphibia > Anura > Bufonidae > Bufo > Bufo bufo. The sequence goes on from NC_053389.1 coordinate 812,472,322, forward strand.
ATCACCCTGCAGGAGGAGGGGCAGACTCATAGCTCCTTCTATATGTATCACCCTGCAGGAGGAGGAGCAGACTCATAGCTCCTTCTATATGTATCACCCTGCAGGAGGAGGGGCAGACTCATAGCTCCTTCTATATGTATCACCCTGCAGGAGGAGGGGCAGACTCATAGCTCCTTCTATATGTATCACCCTGCAGGAGGAGGGGCAGACTCATAGCTCCTTCTATATGTATCACCCTGCAGTAGGAGGAGCAGACTCATAGCTCCTTCTATATGTATCACCCTGCAGGAGGAGGGGCAGACTCATAGCTCCTTCTCTATGTATTACCCTTCAGGAGGAGGAGCAGACTCATAGCTCCTTTTATATGTATCACCCTGCAGTAGGAGGAGCAGACTCATAGCTCCTTCTATATGTATCACCCTGCAGGAGGAGGGGCAGACTCATAGCTCCTTCTCTATGTATTACCCTTCAGGAGGAGGAGCAGACTCATAGCTCCCTTCTATATGTATCACCCTGCAGGAGGAGGGGCAGACTCATAGCCCCTTCTATATGTATCACCCTGCAGGAGGAGGGGCAGACTCATAGCTCCTTCTATATGTATCACCCTGCAGGAGGAGGAGCAGACTTATAGCTCCTTCTATATGTATCACCCTGCAGGAGGAGGAGCAGACTTATAGCTCCTTCTATATGTATCACCCTGCAGGAGGAGGAGCAGACTCATAGCTCCTTCTATATGTATCACCCTGCAGGAGGAGGGGCAGACTCATAGCTCCTTCTATATGTATCACCCTGCAGGAGGAGGGGCAGACTCATAGCTCCTTCTATATGTATCACCCTGCAGGAGGAGGGGCAGACTCATATCTCCTTCTATATGTATCACCCTGCAGGAGGAGGGGCAGACTCATAGCTCCTTCTATATGTATCACCCTGCAGGAGGAGGAGCAGACTTATAGCTCCTTCTATATGTATCACCCTGCAGGAGGAGGAGCAGACTTATAGCTCCTTCTATATGTATCACCCTGCAGGAGGAGGAGCAGACTCATAGCTCCTTCTATATGTATCACCCTGCAGGAGGAGGGGCAGACTCATAGCTCCTTCTATATGTATCACCCTGCAGGAGGAGGAGCGGACTCATAGCTCCCTTCTATATGTATCACCCTGCAGGAGGAGGAGCAGACTAATAGCTCCCTTCTATATGTATCACCCTGCAGGAGGAGGAGCAGACTTATAGCTCCTTCTATATGTATCACCCTGCAGGAGGAGGAGCAGACTCAAAGCTCCTTCTATTTGTATCACCCTGCAGGAGGAGGAGCAGACTCATAGCTCCTTCTATATGTATCACCCTGTAGGAGGAGGAGCAGACTCATAGCTCCTTCTATATGTATCACCCTGCAGGAGGAGGGGCAGACTCATAGCTCCTTCTATATGTATCACCCTGCAGGAGGAGGAGCAGACTCATAGCTCCTTCTATATGTATCACCCTGCAGGAGGAGGGGCAGACTCATAGCTCCTTCTATATGTATCACCCTGCAGGAGGAGGAGCAGACTCATAGCTCCTTCTATATGTATCACCCTGCAGGAGGAGGGGCAGACTCATAGCTCCTTCTATATGTATCACCCTGCAGGAGGAGGGGCAGACTCCTAGCTCCTTCTATATGTATCACCCTGCAGGAGGAGGAGCAGACTCATAGCTCCTTCTATATGTATCACCCTGCAGGAGGAGGGGCAGACTCATAGCTCCTTCTATATGTATCACCCTGCAGGAGGAGGAGCAGACTCATAGCTCCTTCTATATGTATCACCCTGCAGGGGGAGGGGCAGACTCATAGCTCCTTCTATATGTATCACCCTGCAGGAGGAGGAGCAGACTCATAGCTCCTTCTATATGTATCACCCTGCAGGAGGAGGGGCAGACTGATAGCTCCTTCTATATGTATCACCCTGCAGGAGGAGGGGCAGACTCATAGCTCCTTCTATATGTATCACCCTGCAGGAGGAGGAGCAGACTCATAGCTCCTTCTATATGTATCACCCTGCAGGAGGAGGGGCAGACTCATAGCTCCTTCTATATGTATCACCCTGTAGGAGGAGGAGCAGACTCATTGCTCCTTCTATATGTATCACCCTGCAGGAGGAGGGGCAGACTCTTGACCTATAGTATTATGATAAGAATACTTACGTGCACCATGGATAGTACATTGCAGTTCATGATGTCGCTTATCCGCTGAAAATTAATCAAAAGGAACATCTCATTATTTAGGTATACGTGTGATGACATTTCTTATTGCGATCCTTCCTTTCAGGGGTCACCGTTCTGTCTTATTGCGGGAGTGATAATCATGTTATATTATCTAACATCTAGTGTGGATCGTTTGTCTACCGAGCACCCAAGCACAATGGAAGTCAATGAGAGAAGCCCAGGCACCCCCTGCTCTGAAGAGGGGCGGGTGTCGGGACTCTAGTTCAGCTTAGGAGTCCCTGCTCTGACTACTTATATAGCTATATCCATATATGGAGTCAGTGCTTGGGACACCCCAGTGTATTTAAATCTAATTTCTGAAAAGTTTCTGCCAGGATTTGAGCTCCCAATGTTGCACATTAGAGGAAAGGACCTCATCCACTCAGCTATAAAGCTGAATGCTAAACTGTGTCAGAAAAACCTTATGGTAGTTTCTGATGTAGTGAGTATTCCTATTTAGCACAACACTTATTTAATATTTCTGTGCAGAGTAACATGTAGCTCTATAGTGTAGTGGTTAACATCCTTGCCTCTAATGTACAAGGTTGGGAGTTCAAATCCTGGCAGAAACACTTCAGAAATAGAGATTATATATATATTTTTTTTTTAAGTAATTGTAAAAAATGTATGGCTCAAAATAAATGTGTAATTACTAAAATATATATATATATATTATAATATATTATATATTCTAAATATATATGTAAATATATTATAGATAAAAATGTATGTATATATATATATAACTGTTTCTGCTGGGATTCAAACTCCCAACATTGTACGTTAGAGGCAAGGACATTAACCACTACACTATAGAGCTACATGTTAACCTGTACACAAATATAAAATAAGTCTTCTGCTGAATAGGAATACTCACTACATCAGAAACTACTATGAGATTTTTCTGACACAGTTTACCATGCAGCTTTATAGCTGAGTGGATAAGGTCCTTGCTTCTAATGTGCAAGGAGTTAGGAGTTCAAATCCTGTCAGAAAATTTTCAGAAATAGATGCTAAATTACATTTAAATACACTGGCTCGAGCACACGCGGTGTTTGGCCGAGCATGCTCGATCAACACTACTAACATCCCTTACAGCTTGGCTGATTCCTGTTGTAGATTAGTACTCAGACTGCCCTGGAACATAAATCACAGGAGTGGTGCGCAGACACTGAACAAACAGAGAATGCTGAAGCCTGCAGAATAGTGAGTGCAGCTCCGGAGTATAATACAGGATGAAACTGTCACGGATGTACCGAAACATATGGACGTCCCGTCGACAGTGAGTTCCAGGATATGTGTGCGACTGGCAACTCGTGGTTTGATCTGACAGGTTTTCCTTGTGATCAATATCCTGTGTTGTTTCTGGTAATGGCCGCACCCTTTGCCTCCAGGTGTTGCTTATGTGGTCATTTAACCTTCCTTATTTGTATTTGCTTCTCCCATCTCGGCTGAGTACCTGGTGCTTCCATAGCCTCTTTGAAGTTTAGTCTTTCCTTTCCCTTTTGTATTTTGATTGGGTTCTGTGTGTTGCATTTCCCTATTGTTTGTTTTAGGCCTGAAGGAGACTCCTGTTCGTCCTTACTTTTGGAGGAACAGGTAGTCTCGTCCCTGCCATTAGTACCAGGGTCCTATAGGGCTAGATAGGACTCTAGGTATTCCTGCGTATGAACTCACCTACCTTTGGGTTTTCACTAGGAGGTGTCCTCTTCCTTTCCTAGTTCTCAGGCCTGATTCCCTGTTTCCCTCTTCCCTCCTATGCTTGGTGTGTTGTTTCCCTCCCACAAAAGCATGACATTAACTTAGGATCAGTACAGGATAAGTAATGCAATGTATGTACACAGTGACTGCACCAGCAGAATAGTGAGTGCAGCTCTGGAGTATAATACAGGATGTAACTCAGGATCAGTACAGGATAAGTAATGTATGTACACAGTGACTGCACCAGCAGAATAGTGAGTGCAGCTCTGGAGTATAATACAGGATGTAACTCAGGATTAGTACAGGATAAGCAATGTATGTACACAGTGACTGCACCAGCAGAATAGTGAGTGCAGCTCTGGAGTATAATACAGGATGTAACTCAGGATCAGTACAGGATAAGTAATGTATGTACACAGTGACTGCACCAGCAGAATAGTGAGTGCAGCTCTGGAGTATAATACAGGATGTAACTCAGGATCAATACAGGATAAGTAATGTATGTACACAGTGACTGCACCAGCAGAATAGTGAGTGCAGCTCTGGATTATAATACAGGATGTAACTCAGGATCAGTACAGGATAAGTAATGTATGTACACAGTGACTGCACCAGCAGAATAGTGAGTGCAGCTCTGGAGTATAATACAGGATGTAACTCAGGATCAGTACAGGATAAGTAATGTATGTACACAGTGACTCCACCAGCAGAATAGTGAGTTCAGCTCTAGAGTATAATACAGGATGTAACTCAGGATCAGTACAGGATAAGTAATGTATGTACACAGTGACTGCACCAGCAGAATAGTGAGTGCAGCTCTGGATTATAATACAGGATGTAACTCAGGATCAGTACAGGATAAGTAATGTATGTACACAGTGACTGCACCAGCAGAATAGTGAGTGCAGCTCTGGAGTATAATACAGGATGTAACTCAGGATCAGTACAGGATATGTAATGTATGTACACAGAGACTGCACCAGCAGAATAGTGAGTGCAGCTCTGGAGTATAATACAGGATGTAACTCAGGATCAGCACAGGATAAGTAATGTATGTACACAGTGACTGCACCAGCAGAATAGTGAGTGCAGCTCCGGAGTATAATACAGGACATAAATGCTGATTCCCAGGCCTGCACGCTCCTGCTACACAATCCAGCAGCGTGATGTGTGACTGCATCCTGCCTGATGGAGAGCTCCAGCATTTGGATGGTGAAGCAGTGGACAGATCACCGCTGCAATTAACTGTCTCGGCATCCTAAGGAAGAAGAGACAGTTGAGAGCGGGACATACCTCAGCTGTCCTGGGACTGCGGGACAGCCACCAAACTTCAAGTGAATACGTTTCCTGGAGAATGCCACATAGCGTGAAACCATACCCACACAGGGTCATGTGGATAGATTAGTATTCTCAAATTTACCATATGCCATCAGTGACCTCCTGCCACCTCCTGTCCTAATAAGCTCTGCCCTCTCCTCTACTGCTTCTGCTGACCTTTAATCCCACCATTCTATCCCACCACTATTTGCATGCTTTATATAATATATAATACAAAACTCAAAAATGGTTAGGTTCACCAGATATCTTTCATCCGGAGCTCGGCCTGCTCCCTACTAAAAAAAAGCGCCAGATCAACCACAAAGATATACAAAATGGCTGGCTCACGGTAAATAACTACATTTATTACTAAAAATACATGATTGTCACATTCTATTATATTAAAAGCCTAAATAATAAAAAGATCTCATTGACATATATGACTTCAAAATAAATAAAATAAAACACGATATTATCCAAACATAAAACAATAGGTCGATCTTGGTCCCTTTTAGTGTCCTAACATGCGGAGCTCACGCATGTATTATAAAGGACGGCTTAGCTAACTACAGTTTATAATCTCATTTGTTGGTAATTTGTCTTCTTGTTTAAAAGTTTATAAATAGTATCAAAGTTATGAATTTGCAGTTAGTAACGTTCCATTATATTAAGTTTTACACTGCAAATTCATAACTTTGAAACAATTTATGAACTTTTAAACAAGAAGAAGACAATTTACCAACGGATGTGTGAGATGGGGAAACAGCTCTCATTGTCTAAACATTGTGTTTGTTTAAATGAAGTTAAAGGCGTTCTGCACTTTCATTTAACTGATGATCTATCCTCTGGATAGATCATCAGCTTCTGATCGGCGGGGGTCCGACACCCGGGACCCCCGCCGATCAGCTGTTTGAGAAGGCAGAGGCGCTCCAGCAGCGGCGCAGCCTTCTCACTGTTTACCGCCGGGCCGCCGGCCCACTGACGTCACGGCTAGTATCAACTAGCGTGGGCGCGGCTAAGCTCTGTTCACTTGAATGGAGCTTAGCCGCGCCCACGCTAGTTGATACTAGTCGTGCCGTCAGTGGGCCGGCGGTAAACAGTGAGAAGGCCGCGGCGCTGCTGGAGCGCCGCTGCTGGAGCGCCGCTGCCTTCTCAAACAGCTGATCGGCGGGGGTCCCGGGTGTCGGACCCCCGCCGATCAGAAGCTGATGATCTATCCAGAGGATAGATCATCAGTTAAATGAAAGTGCAGAACCCCTTTAAATGATCTGGACTGACATTCTGCTGTTTGGCCACAAGAGACTGCTGTTTCTTAAGCACAGCAACAGACTGCATTTCATGTGATGTTGGGAACTCTCAGGGGATGGAGTTACAAGTCTGGAGAGGAAGGCAGCCATGTTAGAGTGAGGCTGTGAGAGACACTGAGGAACTGTGCGAGCAGAAAGTGTGACGGCATCCAGGTGTGAGAGCATCCCTCAGTGACCAGAGCGGCAGCTAAGTGAAGCTGATCATGTCCAAGACTCTGATCCTGTCCAGAGGAAGGAGGATTGCTTCCAGTAATTCTGATGAGAGCTGAGGAGCTAAGCTACATACACTGCGGTATTGCATGCTTGTTGGAGAGGCATTTGTTCTGTTGAGAGTCACCAGTGGAGGCAGAGCAGACCCGGGTCGGTAAGATCGTGCACGCACCTCATTACAGTATTGCCGCCTAGAGACTGAGACCAGGCCTGTAGTTAGTTACCGTAGTTAGGGTCTCTGTTTGTGTCAGGACACAAGTGTTGCTGGCTGTTCATTGCAAGGACTCCATAACTCAAAGTGACATTGCACATTGGAGAGCTGATAAACATCCCACAAACTCAAGCCAGGCTGGTGTTTTGTCAGAAGGAATACTCAGGCACGTGTTACAGGACCAGTTATGGGAGGGGGAATACTATAGCTCTGTGTAAGATTGTAAGCTGTTGTGCTGCACCGCAGGCTAGCCATTACCACACACCCATACAGTGATTCTTGTTCTGTTAGGGTAATAATAGGTAAAGTGTGGCAGATTAGTTGTGCCCGCCAGTAGGTAAATTACTGCTCTCTCCTCCATCGGAGGGCGCCGTGCTATGCAGCACAAGGGTCTAAGCCTTCGGGCTGGGTGTATGTAAATGTATTGTTTGTTTCCAGCATTTGGAGTTGTGTTTATTGCCACATTTAAGCAAAATTCTGTTTTGGAAAAATCCGGTTGCTTTCCTAGTTTGTGACTTTGCTGTATCCTGGGGAGCCCACCCCAGTACACGGTTTACGGATGAGATTATAAACTGTAGTTAGCTAAGCCGTCATTTATAATAATACATGCCTGAGCTCTGCATGTTAGGACACTAAAAGGGAACGAAATGACCAATTGTTTTATGATTGGATTGAAGTCATATATGTCAATGAGATCTTTTTATTATTTAAGCTTTTAAAATAATGGAATATGATAATTATGTATTAATAGAATGCGACAATCATGTATTTTTAGTAATAAATGTAGTTATTTACCATGAGCCAGCCATTTTGTATATCTTTATGCTTTATATAATATCTTCCTATACTTAGGACTCTCTCTCATTATACAGATTTTCTCAAAGATCAGTAATCATGTATCATGGAGCTCACCTTATTAATATCAGGGACCTCAAGAAATCTACCTCCGTCAGGGTGGTAAGTCATCCCAACATTGTTTACTGTAACAAGAGAAAACACTGGTGAAGGTCTGTCCAATGTGGGGTCCAGCTCTGTGGTCACAGTGTCCATCAACTATTTCAGAAATTACTTATGGTAAGAAAAGTGCAGACTGCAGAAATGTTCTTGCCAACAAAGATTCCAGAATGGTGGAGGAACCTGTACATGAGATGGTAACTAGATGGATGAATGTAGAGTGATTACGTAACCAAATGTGTAATGGAGCAGGATTTTTATCTTAAGGTCTAACAAAGATCGGGGATATATTTGATTTTTATCAATTCTAGCAATATATATGACCTCTTAAAAAAAGAGAGACTGGACAAACACATCAATACTTGTCAAGTACTGCAAAAAAAATACTAATCTAGACAAATCCTGGGTGCTGTTTGATAATCTATCGATGGAAGAGTCAGATGTGAAGATCTTTGGTCTTATGTTTGATGTTAGAACATTGGTAGGAACATTGGATTATGGCCCCAGTTCATTTCTAAGGTAGTACCTAAAATTCCGATATCCAGGTCCTTCAATGCCTTCTCCACCTTTGGATAAATCTCAGGCCCTACCGTGAAGTCTGCCTGGATGATCTTGGTATTTCTCTGGCTCTCTTTTTCTATGGTTATAAGATATGTATGAAGATTAGTTCTTGATTCTTAATATTTGATGTCTTGAGTAATCAACCATCTACTTTAGATGCAGACTTGTTATCAGAGGTAAGACCTTATTGCTTCTCACCTATCTCCTGAGCAACCTTTTGTAGCTTCTCTACAGTTCGGCTGATGAGGACGACATCAAAGCCTCTCCTGGCCAACTAAAGGGAAGACATAGAAGTATGAGACAGATATAAGAGATAGATAAAAAGACTACCACATGCTACTGACCTCCTTTGCGTAGGCCTTCCCGATTCCATCTGTCGCTCCAGTTACCACTGTGGGAGAAGTGAGCAGACCATAGTTATATGGAATATACTTTGTGTTACTTATTTTTAGGATCTTTGCTTAACATCAGTGAATGGAAACATTGATTTGGTCCTTATTACTCAATTAAATATTGACAACCTAAACTACTGCCATAGCTAGAAGGTTTAACCATCCTGATTATGGGTGTCACATATCTAGTGGTTTATGGCTGTACAGGGTGTCATTTGTTCTCATTTCACCTTTGGTTTTACTATTGTAAAAGTGCACAAACTTGTTCTGAAAAAACTTTTAGAGACCTAACACCCTCTGGAGATATTATACTTTGCACCTGTTCAGCCAAGACAGTAGGTGTTACACGAGGGTTACAAAGGGGTCACCGGGCAATTATTTATTAATTTAGCACTCTCCAATTGGCACTGTTAATGGAATCATAATGGAGGATCTCTGACTGATTATAAAGGTTGACATGCTGTTAGGCTTGTGTGATGTGGAATGATATTGCTGCGAGGAGAAAGCACACACAAGGGCCCTCCGATAGGGCAGGATCACTAGGGCTAGGTGAGCTCTCAGTGGTAAGCACAATAGGAGAGAGGATTACTTTGAGTGGTTGTTCCAGCCAGGCACAACTAAGGGATATACAGTACCGTGTAGAAAGTAGATGGCAAGAATGGGCTACTCTTTATGGTGAGAAGATGTGGAAAGTAAAATGAAGAGTGGTAGGGTCTTGCTTATCTGTAGGCTTCAGTAACTGTAGATAGGGGATTTTATTGGATTTTTAGTTCATAAGGTCGACTTGGAGCTAGGATGTTGTCTAATGTGGTGAGCCATCTGTAGATGATTTTAGGGGATGCTGGGATCTCCTTGCAAAGTACCGTATATGGTCACATGCCAATGTTGTTGGAGGATCTTCCTAACGGTTGTGTCCTGAATTATATGTGCTAATGAAATTGCTGGAAAAATGCACTACTTTTTTGCGGTGCGGAGGCACAGCCAGAAGCACCACGGAAGCACACTGTAGCACTCATATCCCGGATCCTGGACCCATTGAAGTGAATGGGTCCATGATGCGGGCTGCACACGGCCGTGTGCAGCCCGCATCATGGACCCATTCACTTCAGCATGCTCTACTTTTTTGTGGTGCGGGCAGTCGGATGCGAATCGCGAACCCCATTCAAGTGAATGGGTCCGCGATCCTCATGCAGCTGCCCCATGGTCTGTGTCCGTGCATTGCGGACCGCTATTTGTGGTCCGCAGCACAGGCACGGCGCCCTTACATTCGTGGGCATGAGCCCAGAGTGTGTTTTTACATACTTTTATATGTACTTTTTTTTATTTGGATGTTGATTATTATTTCATTTTATCGTTATCATTTTTTACTTTTATTAAACTTGTCTGCAGATGTGGGATGTAATGTGGATGACGCATTTATGGGGGATGTAATGTGGATGACGCATTTATGGGGGATGTAATGTGGATGACGCACTTATGGGGGATGTAATGTGGATGACGCACTTATGGGGATATCTGTGGATGACGCACTTATGGGGGATATCTGTGGATGACGCACTTATGGGGGATATTTGTGGATGACGCACTTATGGGGGATATCTGTGGATGACGCACTTATGGGGGATATCTGTGGATGACGCACTTATGGGGATATCTGTGGATGACGCACTTATGGGGGATATCTGTGGATGACGCACTTATGGGGATATCTGTGGATGACGCACTTATGGGGATATCTGTGGATGACGCACTTATGGGGGATATCTGTGGATGACGCACTTATGGGGATATCTGTGGATGACGCACTTATGGGGGATATCTGTGGATGACGCACTTATGGGGGATATCTGTGGATGACGCACTTATGGGGGATATCTGTGGATGACGCACTTATGGGGGATATCTGTGGATGACGCACTTATGGGGGATATCTGTGGATGACGCACTTATGAGGGATATCTGTGGATGACACATATATAGCATAAGATGCTATATATGTGTCATCCACAGATATCCCCCATAAGTGCCCTCCACAGATATCCCCCATAAGTGCCTTCCACAGATATCCCCCATAAGTGCCTTCCAGTAAGTAATGTATTAGTGGGGGGAAGGAAGGGGGCAGGGACACTTGCGGCGGGGCCGGTGCAGTGCACACACCGGGGGCAGCTCCTACCTCTCTGCTGTAGGAAATTTCGCTCCTCCTGAGCGGCGGCCTCTTCACCACTCCTCACATGGCCGGCAGTGGGCAGCCGAACTAGAGCCGCGCTGCCCGCCCTTCTGCTGCTGTGCGCAGCGTGACATCTCTTCCTCCGTCATGCGCCTCCTGCCCCGCCTGCCTGCTTCATTCATAAAGTGGAAGGAGCAGACAGACGGGGCAGCAGGTGCATGACGGACATTTTACAAGCAGCTTGAGCGGTTCGATATGGCTGCGCGGCCGCCCACCCGCCAGCCCGAATTAAAGAGCGCATTGAAGGATCAAAAGAGCCGCTTGTGGTTCGCGAGCCGCACTTTGCCGACCACTGAATTAGGGGAATAGTGTTTATCTGTAAAGTGGTTTTCAAGGATCTTGCCCTGTTTCTCTGAATATGTTTAAATTGTTACCTTTCTATAACTTTTAATCCCCACTTCCCCCTCCCATTATCTGTGGTGTGTTATATCCAGCCTTAGACATACAGTTTGGAACTCTTTGTATGGTCTGATGAAGTCACTATTCCAGTGACAAAATGCATTGCCAATAAAGTACCCATTACTTAACTTCACTCCCCTGAAGCATCATTGATCTGTATCTACTGCCTGACAAGTACTTCATTGTTATTTCTAAATCTACTCATCATACAGTGGAATCATGTTGATTGAGTTTGTCTTTGGACACAATAGTTTTTTGTTCAGGGACAAATACTATTTTCAATTATGTGGAACTGCTATGGGGACAACATACACCCCATCTTACACAGAACTGTTTTTTTGAAAAGGAAGTTGGTGCAGGCATTATCAGGTTAACATGGATGCATTATATTGACGACATACTGTTCATATGGTAAGTGCCTAGTCAAGATTTGGATGTCTTCAATCTTCACAATTAAATTTAAATTACTGAAATATCTGACTTGGTCTTGGTCAACATATCATTGACTTTCTTGATAGTAAAATGAAAGTCCCGATTACTGTCAGGATTAACACTACGACTTTTCACAAAACAACATCCATGAAGGCATGATTGCATACTCCTTCTTTCCATCTTCCACATACTATTCTCTCAAACACTGCAGGGCAATTTTTAAGGGCAAGACGCATTAGTGACCACCAGTTTGAGGATAAGACATCCTTGTTGATGTGGCGATTTAAACCATGTGATTAGAAGGACTGAAATAGCTATGTGAGCAATAATCCACCAAGCGGAATTCACTTTTGACCGAAAGATATGTAAACTTTCTGATAACATCACTTGAATTGTTCGGGTGGTCACCAATTATCACCCCAATGGTGAAACATGAATGTCATCTTTGAAAAATGCTGGCTAATTTTACAAATGGGCCCTGATTTGAAGAATTGCATCTCTTATGAACCTTAGTTTGCTGTGAAAAGAAATAATACCATCAGAGATTTTTAAAGAGCCATATTGTTTCTCCATGTTCCAAATTTCTATTTGGATCAGTGGACCTGAAATGGAGATATCCCTGTGGGCATTGCGCTATGGATGATAATGTTTTGCGAACTGTACTGAGACCTTCTCTACTGTCTCTGGAGATGTAATGGGGAGAGTCTCTGACAAAGATGGTTAGGAGAGAAGTATACATAAGCAAATTGATTCTAGACAAATCAAAGTAGACAGGGAGTGGCAGTTGCAAAGAAACCAGAGCCTCTAGGTGTAATGGTAACGCCCCTGTTGCTCCTGTTGCTCATTTGCATAAACTAAAACATAATTTTTTCTCAATAATGCGGGCACATATGAACATAGGACCAACACAGGTGTCTTCAGCTGCCAAGAGCACATGTAACAGGTCAGCCAGTGTCATAGGTACAAAACTGCTGACAGATGCCCTTTAAAGCAGTTGTTCAGGTTCAGAGCTGACCCCGGACATATCCCCTTCTCCCCCCACTCAGCCCCTCTGACATTTCATACTCTGATGCTCTCCCTTGGCCTGTGCTGTAAAGCGTAGGGCAAAGGCTGTTTTGTTTAGAGCCCTAGCAGTGTTCCCGGTGACTGATGGGCGGCTTTACAGGCTAGGGCAGCGCTAAAGCCCATCCATTAGTGCTGGTGACATGACTGGGCTCACTGCTAGGCGGAAGCCCCCCCCCAACCCGCCCATAGTACCCCTACAGTCCCCTCAGTACTAATAAGACACCCTTAATAGAAATAAGGCCAATCTATAAGACACTCCTATGGAGCCCTCAGTAGTAATGCCCGCCACCACTGCCCACAGTATTTATAATGTTCCCTGTAGTGCCCCCTGTAATTATAATACCCCCTGCCATACCCCCTGGAGTTATAATATTCTCTGTAGTGCCTCCTCTCCTACAGTCTTCTATACAATACAGTCCCATGTAAATAACGTCACTCCTCTCCCATCAATCTTCTATATGATACAGTCCCATATAAATAATCTCTCTTCCTTACAGTCTTCTATAACACACAGTCCCATGTAAATAACTTAAATCCCCTCCTTCAGCCCCTCCAAAACCCAGTCCCATGTAAATAACATTACTTCTTACCCCCCCAGTCCTCTATAATATCCAGTCCCATGTAAATAACACCAGTCATCTCCCCCCAGTCTTCTGTACCATACAGTCCCATGTAAATAACACCAGTCATCTCCCCCCAGTCTTCTGTAACATACAGTCCCATGTAACTAACACCCCTCCCTTCAGCCCTTCTAACATACAGTCCCAGTTAAATAACATATTTCCCTCCCACTAAGCAGGGAGGAGTTATAATGGGTAGAATCACATCTCCCAACATTTCTCTGGTTCTCACATTCATTCCATGACATCACAGGTCTCTTCTGACTCCTCTCTACTGCTGCACTGGTCACATGATGGTGACCTCATCACAGGTCCTACCACCACTTCAGTGATGAAAAGATCACATGACTATGATGTCATCGCAGGTCCTTCAGCTATGGAGTATAGGCAGAATGGGCGGCAGATTCATAGTAAGTCCTAATCATCCCTCCCTCGACCCCAAGATGACCAGGTTATCCTGGCAGAGGAAGGTAGGTAAAAAATAATAAAATAAAAAAATAAAAATCAGCTGCACAGGCGATATGTCGGACCCTGGCGATAGAGAGATACCAATTATGTATTATTTATAGTTAAAATGAGGAAAGGGGCAATTTGAATGTTTAATTCTTGTTGGACATGGGATCACTAGATCGCTAATACCATTTACTGCAATCGTTTCTCATTACAGTCTATGGTAAAATTGCTTTGTATCAATAGGAACTTTCCTATGGTGGGCCTGGGAAGCTTTACAAGGAGGAGCCATTCGGTCACAGGGAGCAGCCTGAGGAACCAGATACAGTTAAACTGTTGTTGCTGGGCAGCAGTCTTGACCAATCACAGCCAGCCTCATACACAGCAGGAGTTTTGACCAATCACAGCCAGCCTCACACACAGCCTGTGTGGGAAATCCCCCTAGCAGGAGCTGCTAGAATAATTACACCAGAGGAGAGAAGCTAAACAGACATTCACTCCACTAAGAACTGTGTTTTATGGAAGCAGAGAGGCCAAAATGGGTATTTAAAACAGTTATATAATGTTCCTACTGTTAATACAGTGATTAGAACTGTATACTAAACCAGTTATATGTGTGTTTACTTACAGTTCCACCAATTGCAAACTACAAAGTTCACAATCCAAATTCAAATTCCATATTGCAATCCAAATTGCATACAACCATACCAGATCATACTCAACCAATCTGCAAATAGTTACTGCTAACTGCATACTGCAAATTGCGACCAAATTCAGCAAGTGAACTATTAGTTAGACCTCGGATATACCTTTCAGAGAGATCATAAAGTGCTTAAATAACTTAAAGTGAGAGTACAGATACTCAAGAGAGAAATAT